>NC_060211.1:27672272-27973409 GCF_021130785.1 Homalodisca vitripennis
TATTTTTTGTAATGGTATTATCTAAAGTTTCCTTTTATCATAATAAATAATTACAATCACAATACTTGTTACAATTAATCATAGTATTAATATTTATAATGTAACATTATCATGCCATTTAAAAAATAGACGTACTAACAAATACATTGTGTTTTGAAAACATCTGTTTAATTGGAGTCAAAGATGGTGGATCGTACCACGTCTGAAACATTTTTAGCGAGTTTTCAATAATTGTACTTACTATTAAGTTCTATAATCCAAGTATAAGGATTGTACTCTTTGTAAAAAAGGTAGTTTTCAGTTATTGTTCGGAGCTAGGTTTCAAATGTGATAACATTTTTTATTATATTCTTAGTTGCAGATAACACAGGAATCTGTATCGATTTCAGAACCGAGAATCGAGACCACAATTTAGTACTGCTATCAGAATCCAAATAAAATTTTTTTTATCGGTACAACCATTCATATTGCATTAATGTTGGTAGAGTTTAGCAAAAAAATCATTTTGTTGATCATGGATTAAAGAATAGAAAAATAATTACTTTTCAAAACATGGGTGGATGGTCTTGTAGATAGCTACGGAATTAGATGTAGTTTCCTATTAACCAGATTTGTAACAAATTACAGAACTTACCATAGGGAGAAATAGGTTCCAGATAAGCTCCGCTCACCACAGTGTTACTTTGGGAATTTTTTGAGTACACCCCTCATGTTTGTATTTTTCCAAACCATGCATAAAAAAAGATCAACAAATGTAGTAATGTTGGGCTATTTAGGTTTTGTAAATTTATCAGCTCTTTGGCTGTCTCCCACGGTGTCAAGGACATGAACAACCTTTCTTTGGCTGAAGGGAAAGTGAAATTTTTTTTTCATAATTAACGCACATATAATGTTTGTGTTGCAGTGAAGTTGGCGGTCGGACTTTGTACCGCCTTCTAGTCCGAGATGCAGGTGGCGAGACGGAAAGTGGGCTGTTGAGTGAAACTGTTCCTTCTTGGGTTGTTGACATCATTGTCGAGAAGAATATGCCAAAGTTCAATAAAATTCCTTTTTACCTAATTCCTTTACCGTCTGGGGTCAAAAACTCAAAGAGGTAGGTACTGCTACCTTTTTGAATGGTTTTTATGTATTTAAATTGTTTCTCATACATTTTTAGGACTGAAAATTGCTAAAAATTTAAACTGGAAATTTCATGATAATTATCTAGTAAACAAACTAAGCTCTTTTCGTTTTGCAATGAAAATATTAGCAAATTCAGTATCTATTTCTACTTGTAAAATTGTATACTATGCCTGTGTACAATATTCTGAAACACGGTATTGTACTCTGGGCTTCATCTCCTGATTTTGAAAAATCATTCATTGCCCAAAAAAACTGTTCTGAGAGCAATGGTTGGTGCAAACTTTAGAGAGAGCTGCCAACCGCTATTTCACACTAAAATCTAAAATACTCACACTACCAGGTTTATATACTTTTGAATTGTTGAACTTAGTCAATAAAAATCCAAACACTTTTGGCCAATACAAAAATCAGCATAAACATAATACTAGAAGCAGAAATCTTCTTGCCTTTCCAATTCATAACACTTTTTATTTGTAAAAAGTCCACTATATATGGGGAATTCGGTTATATAATTGTTTACCTTTATCACTAAAAGAGCTTAAAAATAATAATTTTCAAAATAGTATTAAAAACTGATGTAAGCCAAATTTGATGAGATGTCAATTTTGATGAGGACCCCTCGTTGCTGCGCCTATTGATGTAGGTCAAATTTGATGCGAGTGTAAATTTGATGAGAGTCCCAGGTTATAACACCAATTTGCTATGTGTCACTCCCACGTTGGTTACGATAATTTGCTGAAAGTCAGTTCTTTAGAATTATTCACTCACCATGTAGTTGTACGCGCCTTGTCACCAGTGGCACGTTGTTATACCATGTTGTTCATCATAGTATCGGTCGCCATCTTGCCCAATGCTAGCTGTATTTCCTCGTATTACTCAAAAATTATTAGATTTGAATGTCTCTGGTGTTATCACCAGAGACAAGTCTGTGTGTATGTCAGGGTTCCAAAATATATTAAGTAATAATTACAAAATTTAACATCACTCCACACTTTTTGTAAAAGGGATATTTAAAGAAAGTCAAAGCAAGTGACCACGAGATTAGTTTATTAAATGTCACACTCTCAACAATATTATAAACTCACTCACCTTGCAGTGCTTTGATAATTTTAAAAGTCTAAACAATATCCCATCCTTGATTAAATTTCAATATACTATACAACAGATCATTACTTTCCCAGGAGAACTAACACAACCTCCTTGCTTCGAGTCTGATGGTAGAAGAAGGAATCTCCGTATAATACGACGGATACTGATTCAAAACAACACTCATCACTTCTCTCGTTCAAATCAGCGTCTTCACGAATAAATTTAATTTAATTCTTTCTTATAATTGTCGAAATTTATCACGTTTACTATAATTAATCAATTTAAGTATTTCTATTTTCTTTTTATTAATTTTTCAAAGCTTTTTATTTAAATTTTTAGCAACATGTGCTTTATGACGTCATAAATTTACAAGTCATTCATACCACAATTGGCTCTTCTGTGTAATTCTATTTAATGTTTTTGTAAAACACGAATTTTGGTTATGTTTACTTCATTTTAATTAATCAAATCTTTTCCCGTATAAAGTTCAATAAATGTCTTCGTTATTAAATAAATCTCAATTCCGACAACATGTGATTCACTGATGTCACAGTCTGCCGATTCATTGACGTCACAGTCTGCCAATTCCCCGCGAATATTCAAATGTCGTAATTTGACCTGTTACACAACCCCCAAATATAAATTGATCATATATTTGTTATCAATTTATATTTCTCCTCCAATTAAATCTTTTAAATTTTTGTCCAATTACGCTATTATTTAAATTTCTTGATAATTTTGTTTAAAAGTATTCATTTAAAAGAAAGTAAAATATCAAAGCAAAGCTTACGATCATATTATACAAATTACAATGTATTAAATGTTCACACAAATTATAATTAATATTAAATGATTACACAAATTATAGTGTACATATAAATCAATACAATAATACAAATATCAATGAATATATATTAATCAGCTACACAAATTATAATTAATATTAAATGATTACACAAATTACAATGTACATATAAATCAATACAATTAATACAAATATCAATGAATATATATATATATATATATATATATATATATATATATATATATATATATATATATATATAAGAATAGTACTAAAGTTTTAAATATTTTAAATTGAATACTTGTAACCTCTATATGTTTTGAATATAATGTTTAACGTGTCCATTTCACATAACACAATGTTTAATACAAGTTAACTCTATCAGATTATACACTCACAAGTTATAATAATACACAAATACTTTGTACAAATCCTAAATATATTCTTACTGATAAACAATATTGTAATATCCTTATATTGTCATCTCCTACTGGAAACATATTACATATACTATCTACTATATTACATTATCCTTGTCACATCTTATTCTAAATATTTATACAACCCTATACTAATCTGACTAATTGTCAGTTTTTTGGTTCAAATGAATTTTATACTTTTTATTGTTTTATCTGACCGTTAAGGTCAGATATTTTTATGTCAGCCCGTTTTTTGAAAAGGTTTATTTGTCATTATTATGACGGGGCATAGGCTGACTACATGGGAGCCTACAATATTTTGAAAGAAAAACTGGCTTATTTCCCTCAAGGTTAAATTTTGACAGGTAAAAAAAAATATTTATATAATTAGAGGGGTTATTCTTTTATTGGCACATTTCATTAAAAAGAAGGTCACAAGTTTTATTTCATAAACATGTATTGTTTTTTTATGTGCTTCTCTGTACATTCATCCATCCACACAAGCCAGTTTATAGACCATGTTTTAAAAATTTCTTAAATAAAATGGTCTCATTCAGCATCAGTATGGTCATTCACACTTAAAGAGTTTTCATACTCTTATTCTATGAATCTCTTTAGTTCCCTTACATTACGGATCCCAAAGAATTCATTATTGTCTAGTCTGGTTAATGCATATGCATTTTCTCTTTTAATGCCTGCGATTACATATGGTCCTTCATAAAGTAAGAAATATTTTTTAATCTTCTTATCTAATGCATTTGATAAAATATGGTTTTTTACTAATACTTTGTCACCTATTCTATACTTAATTGGATTTAATTTCTCATCGTGTCTTTTATTCCTTATTTCTGCCTTACTTATTAAGTTTTCCCTTACCATTCTAATTTTATTCAAATGATTAAATTTACATTCAATTGGAAACTTAATTATTTTACTTAGAAAATTATCAGATCTTCTTCCAAACATTACTTCATATGGTATTGCTTCAATGGTGTCCTGTACTGAATTGTTTAACACATGTTCAGCAAATAACAGAATGTCAGGCCATTGAGTATGTCTTTTATGACAATATCCTACAAATTTTATTTACTTCTTTATTTGTCCTTTCCACTATTGAACTTTGTGGGTGATAAACTTTAATATCTAAGTTATTAAGAGTTGTGTTCCACAAATTTGAATTAAAACATGGACCGTTGTCGCTGACTATTGCTTTCATTTTTCCTACTTGAGGTTATAAAGTCACTTTAGTTACTTTACTTAATACACTTCTACTGTTTGGTTTCTTTATGGCATATAATTTCACAAATTTTGAAAAAACATCTACCATTGTTAATGTGTATTGTACATTTCCTCTTCCCTTTGGTAATGGACCTATCAAATCTATTGACACCAAGTCTAGTACATTCTGAGATATTATATTCATTTGTCTACCTTCTTGTCTTACATTCCCATGTTTACTCTTTTGGCACAATATACACTTTTTTAACTGTTCTTTAACACTTCTTTCCATATTCTTAAAAATACAATACTCTTTAAGTATATTAAATATTTTATGACCTCCTAAATGTCCATATTTTAAATGTGTAAAATTAACTAAATCCTTTTTAATACCTTCTGGAATACATACTTTCCATACATCACTATTTTCATCCTTTCTCTTAAAAATTATCCCTCTATACTCCATAAATATTTTATTTATTTTTCCATAATGAACTCCTTCGCTGTCATTTAAGATATTTTTTTATATTTCTCAAATACTCATCCTGTTCTTGTTTTTTATCTAGATTCTTTAATATTTCCTTTATCTCACTATCTTTAAAACCTAAATCAATTTTGTTGTACAAAACCTTGATACTGTATTTTTCTACTGAATTTTGACTATCCTTCTGTGTAATCCTTGACAGTATGTCTGCTGGAATGTTCTCTTTCCCTTTAACAAATTCTATTTCAAGATTAAACTCTTGTAATGCTAAAGCCCATCTCAACAATCTACCATTTGTTAATTTACAACTTTTTAAGAATGTCAATGCTTTATGATCTGTTCTCACTATCACTCTGGGATGTCCTATTAAATATGATCTAAATTTTTTACAAGTTAATACTACAGCTAACAGTTCCTTTTCTGTGATCGTGTAAAATTTTTGCGCTTGTGTTAAAGCCTTGCTATAAAATGATATCACCTGTTCCTCATTGATTTCATCTAACTGGTATAATATTCCACTAATGTTAAGGTCACTTGCATCTGTATTTAAATAAAATGGTTTGATAAAATCTGGATGTTTTAAAATGACTGCATTTAAAAATTCCGTTTTAATTTGTCCAAATGCCTTTTCTTCTTTTTCTGTCCACTTCCATTCTATTTTATTACTCAATAAATGATTTAACTGTCCTATTAAATTGCCATAATGTCTTTGAAACTTTGCATAATACAAACATAATCCATTAAACATTTGTAGTTCTTTTATGTTTGTAGGTCGCTTAAAATTCACTATCTGTTCAATTTTATTTTTATCCATTTTAATTCCTTCAGCTGAAATAATGTATCCTAAATAATTTATCTCTTTTCTTAAAAATTGTGATTTTTTTAATTTGACTGTTATTCCTCCTTCTTTTAATCTACTTAAGACCTGTTCTACATGTTTTAAATGTTCTTCATATGTGTTTGAAGTGATTAATATATCATCCACATAATATGTAGTTACAAATTCTGTCAAGTCATGACCTAATACTTTGTTTAACCCTTTAATGAACAACGCAGTACTAACATTCAAACCATATGGTAGTCTTTTATATTGTAAATTCCTCCCTCGAAGACAAACGCTACATATTTTCTGGACTCTTTACTTAATTGTGTTTGTAGAAATCCCTGTGATAAATCTAATGATGTCATATATTTGACTCCTATAAACTTTTTCAATACATCATCTATGTTTATTGGTGATTCCCTATCTGGTATTATGTGTTGATTCAAATTCCTGCTATCTAGACATATTCTCAATGACAGATCCTTTTTAACTACACACACCAATGGGTTAGAATATGGACTATCAGACTCCTCTATTATGTCTCCTTTTAACATATTTTCTATTTCCTTTCTTACACCTTCCCTCTTTGAATAAGGTATTGGATAGGATCTCCCTACAAATGGCTTTTCATTTGTTATATTTAATTTGGCCTCATAATTCTTTATACAACCTGGTTCATCTGAAAAAATATCTTTATTTTTCATCAGTATACTTTTTAATTTATTTAAATCTTCATTTTCCTTTACTTCACAATGTTCTAATATTTCTAAAACCTGTTTATCCTTCTCATCATTAACTTTGTCCTTCATATTTTCTGTATGTGTTTTACATAGAAATTCTATGTTGTTCCAAGAATTTTTCAGCTCATCTTCACTTACTAATGTATTTATGTAATTGCACCTAATTAACTTTATACCATTGACTATATCCTCTGATTCACTGTTTGATTCAGTAAATTCAACATTTAATACTTCTTTATCTACCTCCAACTTTATCTTACCATGTTCAAAGTCAATTTTTGCATTGTGTTCTCTTAAGAAGTCACATCCTAGTATTATTCCCAAGTTCACTGCTTTAACTACTAGAAAATTTATTTGAAATAATTTATTTTCTATTTCCACCTCTATCATGACCTGTTTATCAATCTTTTTACTTCTAATACCTGTTACTCCTATTATACTTAAATTTGTTACCGGCAGCTCTAAAATTTCAAGTACACTTCTTTCTTTTATCTCATTATAATACTTTTCTGACATTATTGTCACCTGGCTTCCTGAATCTATTATCATGTGATACTCCTCTTTATTTATTTTTCCAAGTATCTCAGGTAGTGCTTCTGCTACTGGTTTTATGGGAATTTTATTATAATTATCTTCATTGGTCAATTCATCAAAGATGTCATTTTCTGGTATAAAAGCTGTATTCACCCCTAGTCTTAGTCCGAAATTTTTTCTTATCTGATCTTATCAGTTTTCTAAGCTCATTTGCTAGAATTGTTAGACCCTCTTTATTCAGATGTATTAAATCTTCACACCATTTTCCTTTATAGAATATTTCCTTTTCATATAATTTCACATTACAGTCTGTACTATTATAGTTATCATAATACTTCTCTGCCACTTCTAAAACTGTAACTTTTTCATTATTTTCTTTACTTTTTATATGTTCATTTATTCTTTCAAGTTTATTTAAATGATATATGTCATTCTCACCTAACTTTGGTATGGGTGGAATGGTTACCAAGATTATTTTATCAGCTTTCTCCAGTAAAACCTCTACTAGTTTATCATAATCATTACAAATATTTTTTACTTCTTTATCCCTTAATAAATCATTTGTACCTATCATTACTATTAGCTGTTTTTCTAAATTATTTGTATGTTTTAGCTCTCTGGTCAACTGTTGAATTGTCTGACCTCCTATGCATAAGTTAATTCTCTTTCCTCCTTTCTCTCTATATTCACCTCTTAAATTCATTATTTTCTCCCCAAATCTCCTAAGTTGAGAATCTCCTATCATTTGGTATCCCTCAAAAATTAGGTTCCTTTTTCTCAATCGTTTCCTTCATTCTAGCCTGTCCTACCCATTTGTTTTCTATCCTGTTTTCCTCTAGTCATCTATTACCTCTCATACTTCCTCTTCCCCTTGTATATTCATATTGATCTCTCTGATGCCTCGTTTCGTTGTTTTCATACCTTTCTTTCTCCTTTCCATAATCATTTGTATCTCTACCCCTATTATTGCTTTGTCTTCTCCTATCATTCTCAAACTCTAGTCTCTCCCTATTATATGTGTTCCTATTGTAGTATGAGCCTACTCTAGTCAAATTATTTCCTCTAATATTCCCTCTAACTTGTGTCCCTCTATATGGTGTATCTCTATGTCCTAAATTCTTGTATTGATTTACATTTTTATTGAGTGTTGTCTCATTTCTCATATCAAATGATCTGTCATAACTTCTATATGTGTCACTATTCAGTATATTAAGTTGATTCAACAGGTTTTCTAGATCTTCTGATCTTTCAACATTTTGGGCTGCAGCAATTGCACTACTTATGGTTCTAGGAACATGTTTGCTTATATATGCTAGGAATGTTCCCATGTCAATTCTAGTTTCCAAATACTGGCTTTTATTATAAAATTCCAATACATAGGTTACTAGATTATCAAATCCAACCCTGTATGTACCGTTACCCATTAGTTCTTTTTCAATTTTTTTCTGTTCCCCTATGGACCAATATTTCCCTTTAAAACTCCTATAAAATTGTTCAAAGTTTTTCCAATTATTTATATGCTGTCGCCCCCACTTTCCTGCTTCATTTTTCATATATTTTAAGATTATCAATACCTGGAAGTCCCATCCTTCTCCATTTTTCTCTATATATTTTTTACAAGCTTCCAAAAATTCCATAGGATGTACATTATTTTTTATTGGATCAAATTCCAATAAGAATATTTCTGTGTTTGCTGGTTGGCTTATTCTCATGCCCACCATGCTTTGATTTCTCATCATATTTTCTAGTTGTGTTTGTTTGTTTTCTAATTTCCCTAGAGTTTCATCCAATCTCTTATTCAGGGATTTTTCTACTCTATTTCCCATGTCCTCTATTTCCTGTAAACTACTGCCCGTTACTGACTTGTTTTTCTACATCCCTAGTAGCCTTACTATTTTCTGTATCCTGGTCAAGTTCTAAGTTAGTTTCTGTCCCTATCTACTCTACCATTTAATTCATCTAGTCTTGTTTTAAATCTCTTATTTATCTTTTCTAATCTTTGATCTATTTTCTTTTTATCATCCTCAATGTGTACAAACCTTTTCTCAATTTCCCTCATATCTTCTTCTCTTTTATCTTTTAATTTCTTTATCTCCGTAGTAACCTCTCCTCTAACCTGACTTTTAAGTTTATTCCTCTCACCTTTGTTTTTCTCAGCTTGTTCGTTTATTTCAAGTCTGACCCCCTCCTCCAAGTTCTTTAAGTCTTTATTTAAAGTATTTTAAGTCTTTATTTATCTCTACTCTCATAACCTCCGTTGTCTCTACTATTTTATTGTTTAACTCACCTCTCATCTGTTCCATGTCTCGTTTTAACAGTTCATTACTTCTTTGAATTTCCTTTTTTAGTTCCTCATTATTCTGCTCTATTTTATAATTTAGATCCCTTAATCCCTCATTATTTTTATCCATCTTTTCATTATTTTTATCTATCTTTTCATTCAAGTCCTTCCTTAATTCCTCATTATTTTTCTTTAACTCCTCATTATTTTTATCCATCTTTTCATTATGTAGCCTATGTTTAATTTGAAAATTTAATTTAGGCCTTATTTTTGTTTTATTAGCCTACCAGGAAAATTTTACCAATTTATATTATAACTAGGTTGTTCAAAGTTATCAAACTTATAGACTAATAATAATTTGTCATACTTCTTCTAGACACACACCTGAAAATACAATTTACAATTATATAAAAACAGTAATTTTCACTTAGTCTAAAATATGCTACCACTAACCTACTTAAATTAGTTGTGGAAGTTCGAGCCCTCCAGTTGGTGCGCCATTTGATGTAAGCCAAATTTGATGAGATGTCAATTTTGATGAGGACCCCTCGTTGCTGCGCCTATTGATGTAGGTCAAATTTGATGCGAGTGTAAATTTGATGAGAGTCCCAGGTTATAACACCAATTTGCTATGTGTCACTCCCACGTTGGTTACGATAATTTGCTGAAAGTCAGTTCTTTAGAATTATTCACTCACCATGTAGTTGTACGCGCCTTGTCACCAGTGGCACGTTGTTATACCATGTTGTTCATCATAGTATCGGTCGCCATCTTGCCCAATGCTAGCTGTATTTCCTCGTATTACTCAAAAATTATTAGATTTGAATGTCTCTGGTGTTATCACCAGAGACAAGTCTGTGTGTATGTCAGGGTTCCAAAATATATTAAGTAATAATTACAAAATTTAACATCACTCCACACTTTTTGTAAAAGGGATATTTAAAGAAAGTCAAAGCAAGTGACCACGAGATTAGTTTATTAAATGTCACACTCTCAACAATATTATAAACTCACTCACCTTGCAGTGCTTTGATAATTTTAAAAGTCTAAACAATATCCCATCCTTGATTAAATTTCAATATACTATACAACAGATCATTACTTTCCCAGGAGAACTAACACAACCTCCTTGCTTCGAGTCTGATGGTAGAAGAACGAATCTCCGTATAATACGACGGATACTGATTCAAAACAACACTCATCACTTCTCTCGGTCAAATCAGCGTCTTCACGAATAAATTTAATTTAATTCTTTCTTATAATTGTCGAAATTTATCACGTTTACTATAATTAATCAATTTAAGTATTTCTATTTTCTTTTTATTAATTTTTCAAAGCTTTTTATTTAAATTTTTAGCAACATGTGCTTTATGACGTCATAAATTTACAAGTCATTCATACCACAATTGGCTCTTCTGCGTAATTCTATTTAATGTTTTTGTAAAACAAGAATTTTGGTTATGTTTACTTCATTTTAATTAATCAAATCTTTTCCCGTATAAAGTTCAATAAATGTCTTCGTTATTAAATAAATCTCAATTCCGACAACATGTGATTCACTGATGTCACAGTCTGCCGATTCATTGACGTCACAGTCTGCCAATTCCCCGCGAATATTCAAATGTCGTAATTTGACCTGTTACAAAACCTCCTCATAGAAAAAGCTTATTACAGTGTAAAAGAAATGCAGAAAGATTTTTCAAATAATATTACTAATCAATTTTAAAATCCCAACCCATGCAATTATTCATTATTACACCATATTATCACTTCAGTCTATGTAAAATAAGGATGATTTGTTATTCTTTAGACATAATACAATATAGACAATACATGCAGTACATACTGCAACACTTGTATTTTAGTTGTACTTTTAAAAAACTTGATCATGTACATGTTTGTATTACTTATATAATTATTCAAATGTCAATGTGCAATAAATACTTTGAATTTGAATTTAAATATTGAGTAGATATATTAAAACCAATAATTGGGAGTTTGCATAATTTGTGTTGTTACAGAGATCGACTGATAGCGAACGATTTCATCCAAATGCACAAAGTGGCCGAGCACGTGTATGAGAAGGTGCTAGGCTCCGACACCGGATCAGTGGCCGTCTCTCCTGGTGTTGAGGACCAGGATAACAGTTCCTTGGCCGAAGAGAAAGTTGAACTGCTTTGCAATGACCAGGTATTATGTGAATTCACTGACTAATTAAAACGTCCGCTGCTAAAAATCCCCATATAGAGTTCCGTATATGCTGAAATTTTTAAATATATTTTTACTTTTGGATGAAAATATTATAGAAATATATGAAAATTACTATACCAAATGAATACATCGTAGCTAAGTTAACTGTATTTTATTCGTTTTAGACAAACATAAACAATAATTATACATAAGTGTGTAAACCAAAATGATTGTAAAAGTTTATAAAAATGTGAAAAAAGTTTATATACATCTCCGCTAACTCACTCAAATTCAGTTATTATTTACAAATATGAGGTGAGTAATTACAACAAAATATATTTAATGTTCACTTGAAATGATAGTAGTTTACAAAAAATATTGTAGTACAGAAGTTTACAAAAATGTAAGAAAAAAGAAGAAACAAGTTTACTGAAATAAAATATTGATACCTAACCAACCCACCCAAAAGTCATTTATTTATACAAATACGCCTAGAACTTGGTTGTTGTACACCACTTGGTCCCGGGGGAAGATCCATTGTGTTGCACAATCACTTAATATTAAAATACTTAAAAATCATTAAAAATAATAAAAAAGTCTAATGTGAAAACGAAGTGCATAAAAGTGCGGGAAAAGTACCTCCCGAGGAGTGAGGAGAAATACGGCGTTGTGATAGCTCGAGTGCTGGCCGCACACTGACCTCATTTCAGAACAAAGGCTCTGTGGTAACCAAAGTTACCGCCCGCAGCGAACGTGTTAGTGCATGCACAAAAAATATAAATTCTATTCAGGTTTACACGGAGCTACAAAACGTGGGTTAGTGCTACGACACACATAACTGCTTAAGTCAAGTCAAGTCAAAAATCTTTATTAACAATTTCTTCAAGAAATGTAATAGAGTCACAGAATTTACAATCTTACAGAATACAAATAAAGTTAAAGGATTTAACAATAAGTCAAAAATTGGTTTATTTATTAATTGTGTGCAGTTCTTCCTAGGTGGTCCTGTAGTTCCTGCAGCGGTCAATAAATTCATTGAGGGTATAGATGGTTTCTTCAAGCAGCCAGTTTCGCAGTCTTCTTTTCAGAGTGTTGTTGTCTCCTCTCTTGATTTCAAAAGGAAGCAAGTTGAAGAGCTTTGCGCCGGCATATGATGGTTTCTTCGTAAAGAGTTCCATCCTGTGTAGTGGGAGGATGTAATCCTGTGCGTTTCTAGTTGCATGCCCTCGAAAGTCTCCAAGCTTCTTCAAGTTTTTCTTTGTGGCGTGAAGAATTACCTCCAGAATATAGATAGCTGTTACTGTCAGGATTCCGCGATCCTTGAACACCTGTCTGCAGCTTTCATGCGGTAATAGACCCACCATAGTTCTTAGGGCACGCTTTTGCAGGACAAGAACTTTTTGAATATTTGTACTAGATGTACTGCCCCACAGTACCACACCATATCGTAGGTGACTCTCAAACAGAGCATGGTAAGCGGTGGTCATAGCTTCATCTGTACTGGTGGCCTTTACCCTTTTCAGAACAAATGTTGCCGTGCTTAGTTTTTGGCACAAGTAGTCAACATGCAGAGTCCATGAAAGACAGCTATCCAGAATCATTCCCAGGTGTTTTAGTGAGTCAGTCATTATTATATTAGGAGGTCCTGATACCCTATCTTTTAGTCGTCCCAGGTTCATCTGCTTTGTTTTTGTTTCATTGAACACAAGGTCATTCTTTTCACAATAGTCTTGTGCCATACTTAGAGATATGTATGCATTTATTTCCAGTTCTTCTGCAGACCTGCTGGTAGTGAGTAAGGCCGTGTCATCAGCATACATGATGGGATAGCAGTAAGCTTCTAAGTACTTTGGTAAGTCTGAAACAAATAAGATGAATAGAACGGGTCCCAGGACGGATCCCTGGGGCACGCCCCGTGATACACCCCTAGGTTCTGAAGCCACTCTCCTCACTGACCCTTCAATAACATGTTTGATTTCAACAATCTGTCTTCTGTTACACAAATAGCTTGTGAACCATTTGAGAGGTGTTCCCCATATTCCCAGAGAATCAAGCTTCTTCAGTATTAGGCTGTGGTCAAGACAATCGAAAGCCTTGCTTAAGTCTAGAAAGGTACTAACAACAGAGTTTCCAGACTCAAAGCTATCGATAACAAACTCAATCAGGTCAACAAGCCCAGTTGTAGTGGATTTTCCAGAGATGAAGCCGTGTTGTCTCTCTGGTAGGAGCTTGTTAAACTCAAGATGTTCAATTAGTCTTATTAGCACAACTTTTTCGATGACTTTAGATACCGTTGGGATAAGTGATATGGGTCTAAAATTGGTTATTTCATCTCTTTGACCTTGTTTATGCAGAGGAATTACTTTAGCAGTTTTTAGTTTATTTGGAAAGACTCCTTGTGAAAGCGATTTGTTTATGATGTCCTTCAAGGGAGCACACAACTCTTCTTTGCAGAGCTTCAGAAGTCTTGAGGAGATATCATCTACACCAGCTGACATTGAAGATTTCATTCCTTGGATGATAATCCTGACTTCTTCACTCGTTGTAGGTTTGAAAGCAACAAGTTTGCTCCTCGAGTTGTGCTGAAAGACACCTGTACCAACAGTTCTTGGGGGGTTATTGGCTTTTAAAGTCTTTTCTGCCACTGTTGTAAAGAACTTGTTAAAATGTTCTGCTATCTTCAAGGGTTCCTCAGTTTGCTCTCCTGTGATGCTTAGCTTCCATTTTTCTTGTTCAGCACTCATTCTCGAAGCCCTCTCACAATTAATCATGCTCCAAATCATTCTACTTTTATTTTCAGAGTCAGTTATCAACTTTTCATTAGCCTTACGCCTGATAGATCTTAATTTTAAGTCATATTCCTTTTTTGTTCTCGAGGCTGCTATTTTGTCTTCTTCCTGACCTGTGAGAATGTACCTGTTATTAGCAGCAATAAATAATCTTCTTAGATTATCTGCTTCTGGGCTGGAGATGGTTAGCTTAGATCGTTGACTATTGCGTTTTGAATTTCTGTAAGGGCAAGTTATGTCTAACACGGTTGTCAAAATGTTGATAAAGGTATCATATGCCATGTCTGCTTCTGATGCCTTGTAGATTTTCTCCCAAGATTGGTTAGACACTAGGTTTTTTAAAAAGTCCCACGTTACGAGAGGTGAAGGTTCTGTTGCAAGACGTTGGATTCTTTTTAGATCTACAAGGAAACTTGATAGTGCATAACTGCCCTGTATGGTCGGATATGCCAGTGTCCACAATATCTACATCTATCATGGTATTGTTCAGATTAGTGCACACAACGTCTATGGATGAGATGGATGTGTTGGTGATTCTTGTTGGTGGTAGATCAAGCCTAGCTATGTCATAGGAAGCTAAAAGATCACGGAGGAGGAACTTCTCATTGGTATCTTCCAGACTGTCAACATTCAGATCTCCAACCAAACAGATTCCGCAGTTATTTTGTGGAATAGTGTCCAAAGCCTCGGCAATCAATGCTAGTGTTTCAACAAAAGGAGCATTTGGAGGTCGGTACATCCCCAAGACAAAGAGATCACCTTTCCCTGTCATCATTTTTACGGCAGCCATTTCACAGATTAATTCTTGGCTTAGATTAGCAATACTGTGATCTTTTACAGAGTTGGCTAGAGTTTTGCGTTTGTATATAGACACGCCCCCTTTGAGATGGTTGACTCTGCAATAGGAAGTTATGAGGTTATAATTGATCAGATTAGCATTAGGAAGAATGCTGTTGCTAAGTCCATGTTCTGTCAGCACAACTATGTCAGGCTTAGAATGATCAAGGAAATGGTTGAGCCTATCAAGTTTGTTGCTAAGTCGGTCTACATTGTGGTGGAGAATTTTGGTTTTCTCAGGTGAGTTTTTCCATCTGCTTTTCTAATTTGGGCCGAAAAATCTGTTGGTTGTTGGTGGAGTGTGGGACTTATAAATTTACCGTGTCTGGATTGCGTTTTGTTAATTTTGAGTTTATGAATGTTCTGGTCGGGAAAAGCTGAGTCTGTTTGAGCTTCACTTTTTTCCTTTTTGCCTGTGCTAAAAATGTGAAGAGGTTGGTGCCTTTTGTACAAGATCTACTCTCTGATCAACTTTGTTCTTCTGGTTGCCCTGATTTTCAGCATTGATCTTGGTTCTAATTGATAGAATGTCTGTGTTTAAGGTACTTACAGTTTCACCAATACTTATTATCTCGTTCTCTTCTTCAACAGAATAAGGTTTTTTGGTTGAGATTATAGGTCTTGGTCTCTTGAGGTAGGCAGGTAGTTCTACATATGAGCCATCCTCATAGCGATGAATGTCTGGGAACACAGTAGACTGAAGGTTGCTGCTGAAATTTGAACCTGTTGGTGGTGAGATTTTCTTAGTGTGAACTATTGCAGAGATTTGGTGAGTTTCGGGAGTAGACTGTTGAACTTCTTGGTTCCTTCCATTTATTTTTTTATCCACTTGCTCAAGAGATCATCTGCTGTTGGTGTAATGTATTTAAAAGATCCTGTATGTCTGGTTATGGCGACTAAGCAGTGGGGCAGTGAGTCATATATTTCATCTTTATACTTGGATGTTCGTATTACTATGATGTTCTCCGCCTGTCTCCCTTGGTATTCATGGATGGTTGAAATGTTATACCCCATCTTGCTTAATTCAAGCTTTTCAGATTGTTTGAAGACCAGGATTTTGTATTGACCAGAATTTATCTGCAGGTTGGTAATCCCGTTAGGGCAGATCAGCATTGACTCATTACTTTCTGGGTTGCTGGTTGTCATGCCTTGTTCGTAGAAAATTGAGAGAAGATCTGCAACACTACTTGTACATCGGTATGAGTGACTGAGCACTTGAGTCAATTCTGCTGTTTCCAGGATGTTAAAGTACTTTAGATCATGGGGGGTTCTGTTTATGTAAGGTATTTGGTTTTTGTCCCCAATCAGCAGAGCCTCTGAAACTCCAGCAAGAGCGCAAGCAAACAGAATTTCCCCCGCGTGTAGCATTAATGCTTCATCCACAATTACCCTCTTATATTTTCCTCCATTTTTCAGGTGGTCTGTAGAGTTTATGATGAAGGAATGTACTGTTTCGACAGGAGTCCTTTATCTCTTTAGCAGATGTTTCTTCTCGTTTTAATTTTAGCCGCTTGCGGAAGTCAACTGCTGCATCTCGTGTTGGGAACAGTACAAGGTCACCCTCTCTATAGTTGTTGATAATAAAGGTAGTTTTCCCACTGCCGGGGACTCCTTGGACCAACTTAAGCCTTGTTCCCACTGTGTCTCTGCTACCGATACCCCTGACGCTGTTGTAGAGTCGCAGATGATTCATTACCTCTGTTTCCTCTGAGACGAGCAAGATATCATTTGCTGGTTTGATGTTAGCATCAACTACATATTTTGAGTTTTTACATGCAAGTTTAACAAATCGTGATCCATCAAAGCCATGGCTATATTGCTTGCCAGGGTTTCTTCCCAGTAAGATATTTCCAGACTTTAGATCGATTATGTCATAGTTGATTTTGGATGGAGAAGTTATTACTTGCTTCATATCTTGACTGGATAGATGTTTTTCGTTTAAGCTGTGAGATCTATAAAATTGAGAGAATTGTTGCAGCAGAAGAATTTCAGCTTTCTGCCACAATTCCCTCTGCTCTGTCATTGCATGCTCTGCAAATGCCTGTTTCACGTTGCTTGTGTCAGTTGTACTTTTGGTTGGAGTGCAAGATTCAAGATTCAAGATTCAAGATTCAAGATCTTTATTTGTTGTTAAACATGATTTACATGCAATAAACATCGTCAGTAATATGAATGGCTTAAAAAATATTTAAACTAAGAACTTCTTATTTCAGTTTCCTTAAGCTTCTTTCAATTTCTTAATTTTTAATAATTAATTAACAAATTTAAATAGAGTAACAAGAAACTAACAACAAGAATTAACAGAAAATATTAACAAGATTAACAGTGAATAACAAAACAATAACAAAAAGCCTATAACTAGTGAATTAAAATAATCGAGATAAAATTGGTAAAATTAGTCAACAATTTAAAATAAACTACAACAAATCAACAGTAATGAATGTATTATCCTAATTTAAAATCTCATATCACTAGTATCACTTGCCAAATATTGTTCTATAGAATAAAAAGCTTTCTCTTTAAACCAGGTCCTCAGTACATTTTTAAATTTCACCATGCTGACTGACCAAGCTATTCTTGGTAGTTTATTAAACAATTCTATTTCAATAAATATATGACTTTTCTTTGTTTTCTCTAATCTAACACTTAAAACATCTAACTTTCCATTATATCGAGTTGGGTAACTATGTACATCCTGTCTTAGCTGATATTTACTTAGGTTTTGCCTTAACTCTTAACAAACAATCATAAATAAATAGACAAGGCAGAGTCATTATATGTAATTCTTTAAAAACTGGGTAGCAAGACTCTCTTTCTGGTATACCCTTAACTACTCTTAGTGCCTTTTTTTGCCATAAAAACACTTGCTTGGCTTGCACTACTATTACCCCATAACACCACTCCATACAGTAGATGAGGATGAAAGAATGCATAGTAAGCTGTCAACAGCATCTCTGAACTTACACAGCTTTTTAATTTACGTAATAAATAAAATTACTCTAGCTAATTTTTTACAAATAGTTTGAATATGAAAGTCCCAGCTTAGCCTACTGTCTAAATATATACCTAACTGCTTAACAGGTTTAAAATTATTGCTTACATTAAAAATCTAAGGAGAAACATATGTGTTCAGTTTTGTCATTATTTACTACAAGAGAGTTGACTTTGAACCATTCTTTTGCTCTTTCTAATGCTCTGCTCTGATCCAACATAAGAAGGTCTAGCTGTTTGTTCCTGCTCAGTAGTGTTGCATCATCTGCATATAGAACTGAATTGCAAGGCATGCTATTTGCAAAGTCATTCACCGCTATAATGAACAAGAAAGGTCCCAATACTGATCCTTGTGCATTTTTTCAGCTTGAAGGTGAATTTCATGGTAATTTTCCTCTAATACTTTAATTTTTGCAAGGTACGTAATTTCCTTGGACGCAGCTTCTTCAATTAATGCCTCCAGAGTAGCCATTTTTGCTAATAGGTTTCTGGTTTTTATGAATCAGTAATTGGTTTTCCTCCAGGAGAGCAGCCCCCAGCTTAGCTGCCATGTTCAGCTTTTCTTCATTATCATTACTTTCTTCTAGGTTATTCTCAATTATGCTCAGTTCAAGTACTTTCACTGACTCATTCATTATTGACTGATTTAATGGGAGTTTTTTCTGATCTGAGCTGAGTTCGTCAACTTCACTGTATTTCCGTCGCGGGCACTTGGGTCCTGTACCACAGTGTGATGAGGTATTAGGCATCGCTTGCATTGCCATGACTCTTTTCCTGCTTTCTTTAGTCTTTTTAAGTCACTTGGCGATACTCCTACACATTTTGCATGGAACCAGTGGAGACACGGCCCAGTGCAGAGTATGGCAGAATATTTCACACCCGAGCCGCAGATTCCACAGGGATAGCTGGACATGGCTGCTATTTGCCAGATTCCAGTTGTTAGTTAAATAAAATGGTGAATACAGTTTTTTGAGCCAGGTTTGTCTGATTCCTATTGTTACAATAAATAAATTGTGAATACAGTTTTTTAAGCTAGGTTTGTCTGAACTGAACTTATTGCCTTGGTTTGTTCTCTTTTATGAATACTTTTCCAATTAGTAAATTTTTTAGATTGCTGTCAGTGTAAATGTGAAATGGTAAAAAGGAAACTGACAGGAAAAGGATAGTAAGGATCTAGTGTTTGTATTCAAGAACTTTTCCTGTCAGACCAAACTTATTTTGGAGTTCCAAGTTTTTCAAACAAAATTTTGAGGAAACTTGTTCATCTTGAAATAACGCTTAATACTATCCTCAAAACTTTACTTTGGAACAGAACAGCTGTCCTCAATGATGCCTGAAGTATCAATTTTATTCCATCCCGGATAATTGTGGTCCTACTCACAAAATCTGTGCAAGCCGTTAATCATATTTTATTTCTTCAGTACTGCTGAACTTAGACTCTGTATTTTCTGTTGCAGGTATCCCCACCCCCCCCCCCCCCCACCCCCCCCCCCCCCCACCCCCCCCCCCCCCCACCCCCCCCCCCCCCCACCCCCCCCCCCCCCCACCCCCCCCCCCCCCATAAACATCAAACATTTATAGATCTCAAAGATACTATTGTTGAGTAATTATTTACTTTAATTTTGCAATTTAAATTTTGTCCTTAACTTGGCCGTTCAAGTCTGATTTTGGTTAAGTTTTATTTGAAACAGTTTGGTTATTATGTATTTTATGTACTAGAAAAATTATTTGTACAAAAAGTAAAAACTTAAGAAATCGTAACAAATTTACACTAATTTGCTTCTAATTCGTAATTAGAGGGTTGCGATAATAGTATTGACAGCTGAAAGACTTTAAATGATAGAGTTAGTGAATCTGATAATTTATTTTATTATGTATATAACCGTTTTATTTTATGATTATGAATGTTGACTTAAATACGAATGCTATTCAAGTTTTCATCATCAATGTTTATAATTTGTTCAATTAATAATGCTTTAGCATTTGTGTATGTAATTTTAAATGTTCAATATACCACATCTATAAATATTTTAACATCAAAATTAATGTAAAATCATGAAAGGATTTTGTTGACACAATTTAGCCATAAATTAAAAGCAAACTCTGAGGATCTACTCACTTGACAATTTGTCTCTGGATCACCGAAGAAGCCCTTGTACCTCTGGTTCTTGCAGGTAAACTGTGTCTCAGGTATCTCGGATAATGCAGGATAGTCGATCCCTGCTCGTCCCGGAGTACTACCCTCCGTCTGGTAGGGTGAGTAGCTGTTCCCCACTCCGTTATCGTAGTTGTCTCCTCCGATGTCTTGCGAAGCACTGGGCTTGACTTTGGCCTTTTGCAGCAGTTTCAGGATGCTGGAAAGCGTTTGAATGCTGTAGCCCAAGTTGGATTGTGTCACCTTCTCGGGTATAGCTTTGGTCAGTTGGTACCCAGCCAGCAGTTCCAACAGACTGTTCTGCTCTACTGAAGGCACTGTTGGTGCCGGTTGTTCGTATTCTATCTGAGGCTTTGGTGCCGGAAGTGATACTGGACCTTCTTCTACGGGGAAGGTCAACTCCTGACTCTTGGTGATAGTCATGACATCCGGGTCGGGCTCATACTGTTTGACGTTCTGTCGAGTGTTATAGTTTTGTTTCGTAGTTGCTGTGCAGTTGCACGTAGGAATCGTCTTTCAGAGGAGTGTAACTGGGTCTTACGTTCTTTTGATAGTACTGTTGTCTGTACGAGTTCTGTTTTAGTTGTTGTCTTCTCGGGAAGTATGTCTTCGTTTGGGGTTGTGTTTTGTAAGCGATATTTTGATGCTGGTTTTGATCTGCGTAATGAAGTTTAGTTGTATATTGCGCCGGTCTCTGGTCCTTTGATTGGCCACCGACTTGTTTCGCTATGGCCAAATAATTTTGAGCGATCATTCTCGTCAAGTCGGAAGGGTTTTGTGGCGTGTAGCTCAGCTGAGTGTAGTCGGGCTGTGCCGGGGTGGCATAGACGGGGACTCTTCGATAGCCTCCCCCTACGAGGTACCCCACCGGGACCAGCTGGTACTTCTGCTCCTGGTACTGTGGCACGTAGTAGTTCTGTGCTCTCAGGTGGTTGCTGACCGGCTGTACTGCTGGGAACTGGTTCTGGTTCTGGTCCAGGTAGTAGGTCATGTAAGGGATCAGTCTGCGGAATCGCTCCTTGACAGGCAGCAGCGCGTCATCCTCCAGTAGTTCACTGACTGTGACATTCTGGTCTAACTGTGCACTCGTGTGACTGCAGCAGATTATAAACCAACAGCCTGTGGAAAACCAGTTATTAATAAAATAACATCCACTCTAAACAATTAAACAAGCTCTTTTTGTTCATTCAAAAAGTCTCAATTTCATACAAATTGAACAATTAGTAAGGAAAACATGTTAGTTATTGTTCTAATATTAAGTGGTTTATGTTGATTAGTTATAAAAATAGGTAACCAATATTCGATGAAAAGTCTTGAAGATTAATAAACAGAAACTCTGGTATGATCTTTAAAATTTCACCATAGCTTAATTGGCTATGGTGGAACAATTAGCTATGGACAAACAAATAATTTTGTATCCCAAATTCACAGTCAAACTGAAAATTTAAACATTTTTAATAAAAAAATTTGGACAGTTGAGATGTTTCTTTCAGTGTCTTGACATCTCGGTACAATAACAATAAAGTCTGCATAATTTGAAATCTTGAATAGTTCAAATTTTGTATTTTTCTTTTAAACTTTGAACCATCCACATTTCCATGTAATACATTTTTGTTTATCTGATGTGGTTTTAATTTAATATAGAAATTCTTTTAAAATTTCTGGTTTTTAAAAGGGAATAAATGTTATTTTGTATAGATTAAATATCATGTTCGCATTAAAAAGGTGATTATTTTTATTTTGATAAAATCCTTACCATACCATTGTAAAAAATGATGTAATCCATTTTTTCCTTAAGAATTTTGTGTAAAAAGTTTGATGCTGTATGACAGTACAATTGAAAACTATAGTGACATAAACATTTTATCCTAAATCCAGATTTACAAGGTAGCATAAAAAATATCCAAATACACAGCATCAAGTAGGTGAAAAACAAACATTGGGCCATATTTGGCATTATGTAAATGTTGATCAATAATACAGTATGTTTTAAACACATATGTTGATCCAGTGTTTTTCATCATACTTCACTCCACATTGTAATTATTGAGGTTGTCAAAATATGATTACTTAAATGAAAGAGGTTAATCTTGATTAGTTTTGTGGCAATTAGGAAAGAACAAATGTGCTACGAAGTATGTAAACAGTGCAGACTTTAACTTTAAGTGTTGACTCTATTTAGTAAGGCTAGTTTCATTCATACATAATAATTTAAATTTATTTTATAAATGAATGTCTAAAGCGTCAGCAGTCAAAAACAAATTTAAATAAAATGACCATTTTTGTGGATTTTAAAATTACTTCTCGTTCTGTTTATTGCCTTTATGAAGAACTATGTTAGGGTTATTAGCATTTATTGGGCTAGAAGTCGTCTGTTTTAATCATTGTGATCGTTTCAAACGTCCCGATACTGCAGCAATGATACTGCCTGTACGCGACACGGTAGCTGTGGCTTTGCTTTTTTTCCCCCTTGGGGCGGCCTACTGCCATGCACTTAAGTCTCAAGGGCTTTTTGCGCACCCCAGAAACACACCATGAGGCCCACCAGTGTACAATTTCAGCAGTTCCACAAACCGCCGAAAACAACCAATCAGGTCCTCCTGGGGAAATTCACCACCCCCTGTCCAAACTACCAAAGATAGCTCCCTTGCTATTGCAGGGCAATCAAAGAGTAGGTGCTCAGCAGTTTCCTCCTGCTCGTTACACATTCTACAGAGCGGATCCTCCTGAAGGATGCCGACTCTGTGAAGATGCTTCCTCAGGTGAGAAATTCGCTTTGCTTAATTCCGGTTGTGTCATAGGACGAGGTGTTCGACACTAAAGAAAGACGTCACGTCATCGTAGACCCAATATGGACTGTAAAAGATGTAATGACCTTAAATCCTATAAAATTAAAAGTCTTAAATCGTATGTGTAGTTTAGTATTTGTTACGCAGATGCTCGATCACATGACTCGGGACTTGATCGTCTCAGAGCGCGGAGTTCTTGTTGTTTTTATACCTTGAGTCGGTGCGATTCATCCATTCTGGCTTTTGAATCAATGAAAAATGTATGATATCACTGCTGGCAAGATCAGTGAGTAGTAGGAGATTCCATTTACTTTGCGTTTTGTTTGATCTACAGTCGAGTTGCGCTATGGCAGTGAACGCCAGTGAATACGACGTTTTGCCGCACAGCGCCGTGCCTGTCTTGCAGTTACTGCGTTAGAAGGCGCTGGTTAATTTGCACACCATACAACACAATGTAAACGGTTCGTCGTGTTTAAAAAAGGTTTTTTATTTACGAAAACGTGTAATTTGTCTGTTTTATGTTAGCGATGTTTGTTTTGTTCTATATCAGGCAAATCTCCGTCCATCTCGTCAGCGCTGTAATTTACATAGAACGGGTTGTAAACCCATCTCGATAGTTAATTTTGAACCTTTGCAACTTTTTAATAAATTTGAACTACAAATATCGCACATATATCGTGATTATATATATCACGATTAAAATATATCGATGAACACAGACGTAAGATCATGGTTTCACTGTAAGTGTATATGTCTAAGCGGTAAACTGTTACAAGCGTTGTGGATAGTGCAGCAGCGCTGTAACAGGGCGTGTTGGTTCGGGCGATGCGTCGAGGGCCGCGACCCCATTGTGTAACCCAACCTAACCTGTTACAGTGTAGGCCTACAGTTGGACATCGGATGGCCACGAAAGGCCAACCGCCCTTATATAACGTCCGACCTCGCCAATTGCTGCTACCAGGTGACTTCTGTAACCACGGATTGTGTCTGGCCCGTCCACAATAGATTAGTAGTAGCCCGCATCACGGCTAATTAATGTCACGGCGGTAATGACCGTCTCATTTATCTGGCGAACAGGGTTGCGTCTGTTGGCCGGGTTATTGTTAGTTGCGACATTGTATTTGACTAAGGTAAGAAGCTTCAACGTGCTGTAAAAGTAATGAAAATGCGACTATCAGTTAATTTGGAATGAAGTGGTTAGTACGAGCGGTCATACACAGCAATCAACTCGGCCGTGAGCGGCGACGTGATGGGAGAATCGAATACGGTGTATTCAAAAGCACCCTTTTATTCGATTACGTATTCGAATACTTTTTCTAACATACAAGTCCTGACTTATCTACGAAATTATTCTCTTCGTAGTCCAGATATATACACATATATTATTGTATTTATGATTTACAAATTTATCTATCAATTGAATATTTGTATTAAACATTGTCAAGTTTGAACATTTTTAATTATTTTATTCTAAATTATGAATCTACCCTTAATTATTCTTTTCGTAGTCCAAATATATACATATTATTGTATTTATTAATTGTATATTTGTACAGTTATACATTTTATAAAGTTTGAAAATTTTTCATTATTTATTCCAAATTAGTAATCTCCCCTTAATTATTCTCTTTATAGTCAAGATATACTCGTATGCATATAGTTTATCGTGTTTATTAATTGAACATTTGTACAATTATACATTTTGCCAAGTTTGAAAATTTTTAATTACTTATTCCAAATTATGAATCTCCCCTTAAATTATTCTTTTCATAGTCCATATATTCAATTAAACCCCTCCAATAATACATGAATATAAATACGAATACAGCTCTCTCAAATATTTTATTTCAATACTATTAGTCCTAACGAATAAATACCATTTGTTTGAATCCGATTCCTCCAGAGAAATTGTATTCATTTCAAAAGTGTTCGAATGCAGTTTGAGGTATTCGACTATGTGAATACCCGGGCTATATTCGAATACTATTCGATTATGTATTCGATAGCTGCGACCAGTTCACATACGAGAGGAGCAGCAGACCGTTGCGCTATTGTAGCAATCCATTGTAAGCTGGAGACAATGCAACGACAACGACCACAGCGCGGCGTGTGTCAGATCGTAGTAATTGATCGGGCGATGCGCGAGATCCCTGCAAACATTGCGCAATTCACACATGATATAACGCGGAGAAAGCATTAAAAGGTTCGGACACAACGAGAGTCGACTCGCCGGAGTGTGTGTACTTTCACTGAAGACACTCCCCTAGGCTTTCCCTGAACCGCGGTGACCCGTACCGTCAGAGTCAATCAGCTGATCGCCGAGCCCAGACCGCTCGTGACTGACCTCCGCTCCGCGCACTGCGGTTAATTACGGCTCGCCTTGTGCTTAGAATATTGTCCGCAGTAAAAATAGATTGCCTTTTACGGCATTCGCTTTTACAGCACGTTTCCCTCGCGCCCCGACCGTTCACGATGTTTACAGCACTTTACATTTCCCGTCTCGTGGCTCTTTTGGGTGTTCCACTCGCGTGTTTGCTATTTACGAGCGAGAGCTATTTAATGCGGTAGAACGAGTACCACTTGGAACGTTTGAAACGCTGCGGAAGTTTTAGTGGTGATCTAAGGTCGATTATGTTTTCATATGGGCTCGGACTTAAAATAACAATCCTTGTACTTGTTAGATATTAAAATTTAATTACCAAAAGCTTACGCAACCGGCAACCAGTTTTGTCGTAAAAGTTTTCTCAAGAAAGGGTATTAAAATAAAATAAACTAAAATAAAATCAACTTCTTGCTTCAAAAAAAATCGAGCTAAAAATATAACTTTCTCATAAAACTCAAATAAAATAAAGATTATAATTTAATTAAAAATAAATGTACTTTTTCTCTATTACAAACGAGGCTTAATAAAACTGAACTAAAAATGTCCTGAAAATTTGTTTGTACCACTTATGGTAAGTTCAAACTGTAATTTAACTATGTTTCACCCCAAATTCTTTGTTAAAAGCTTTATATCTTGATGTATACAAATTATTCTGACTGTTGAAAACTAAATGGTTATTCCCAGTAACTTTTAAATACTACAATTAAACTGGAAAACTTTACCAAGAACTATACTTGCAACGACAGATACTCTTTTGAAAACTTGCGTTAATTATAAAGTTTATTCAAATCTTCTTATTTCCTTTTTGTATACAAACAATTTATAAAATCCCTGAAATGAAAGCCACCAATAGTAAAACAGCAAAAGTCCCATCTGAAAATCGTGATTCGACTATAAAAGAGCGACTTACGTAAATCTCTCGCAGATGGGTAAAGGTACTAATAAAGACGCAAACCACTAACTCAATTAACCGCAAAGTAACACTCCGAAAGACGCAGAGAGACGCGTGTCGTGGCTACTTATACACCCCCTTCCAGTAAACCAACTAACTAAAAACCAAGCCTTTGATTGGCCTCCAACTATCCAATCACAAGGTCAGAGAGAACAAAGTAATGTTCAAACTACCCCTATTGTAATCACGTTAACAAACTAGACTACCAGGACCTGCTATCTCACTGTATCTTCCCTACATCCGCAGATCCTTTCTTGAGAAGTTACATGATTTAATTTACTTATACTTTGACATCATCACCATTTAAATTCTAAAATATTTTCGTATATATTTGATCCCATAAATATTCAATAAATAAATTTTTAATTTGCCTATGTAGCAAATGCTGCAGTCACTGAAGACCGAGTTTAGCTGTAAATGTCCACAGCATTATTATTATTGAGATACGGTAGACCAAGGTATACATTTGGCTATTGTAATGTAGACGTGTATCTTGATATTTATCATTGCACGTCTTTGAGAGACACGTGTTCTACGTGGTATGAATACACAAGTAAAGGAAAATTTAATCTCCATTCTGTGTGATTCTGCCCTCCTTCATGTGCCATAGGTCTTAGATCGAATTCCAAAATCCAAATTCCGAAATTCCAAGCTACTTCAAAATCTTACCAATTAAATCAAACGTTCTTTTCGTTGGGATGGCCGAGTGGTCTAAGATGGTGGACTTTGAGTTTGAGTTGGAGATAGCGCACGTTCGAATCCTGTCTGTGACCCTTTCACTTTTTTATCAATACCATCAACCTTGTACTGTATCGACTCTCCTCCTTATTCTGTTTGATAAGGTCCTCGCACAGGCCAGTGGACCATGAGGACGGGCAGAATAAGGCATAAAAGGGGATCGGCTTCCCCCTTTTTTTAATTTAAAATTTTTAAGTATTTTTAAGGAATGTTTTTTAAACCTTTTTCGCAGCTGGTTTCAGCGAAAATCCAAGCTAGTTTTATAAAAGGTGATTTGAAACGCTTATAAAGGTTAGCTCATGTACGAGTAGACTTATATGTGCCAGTTTGTTAGATAAATGTTGTAATATTTTATTGCCCCAATAAACATTCCTGATATAGTGTCAGTTCCGAGTGACCTTACTTACATTCGTTAGATCTCCAGCTGTACTGGAAATGTCAACTATTTCTCGCTCTTTCTTGCTTTCTCGGCATTCCCATGTTATAACAGCGCAAGAGCGCGTAATGTTATTTACAGGGTTGTTCCTACTTCCGGGCTTTTCCCCGAATTGCCAGAGATGTTCACAGTTGAACGAACAGAAATACGTTGTCTCTGTTGTAATCTTTCTATTGATGATCTGTGTTGTCTTTTTCCTAGCGGATGATCTATAAGGCTTTCGTGCGTTTTGTAAATGTAAGCATTTTCTAATAACTTTTTAAATCACTTTCCTAGTGAATGCTTAGGAATGTAAAACTAAAGATGGTTTCATTCGTTGCGGCTAAATTGTGTCCAAATTGCCTTACAATTGATTGGTAAAGATAATATTTAAAAAGCAACAATAAAATTAAATATTAGAAAAGTCGAACATATCTACAGTAAATTAGTAATGAATTGTCATCGGTGAAATTGACATTTTCATTTTTATTATGTACATTAATCTTAGCCTTTGGAAGGTGAATTTCTATAACCTTTCACAACAATTGAGGCGATAAAGTCTCTCAAAGTTCGAAATATTTTATATATCGCATTTCCGATCCACCTAGTGCGCTTCCCCGATCAACTCAGACGTTTGTTATTTGTCAAATCAATCAAAAAGGTCAAGACAAACATATTTTACCATATGAAAATGGGTCTCCGATGCTTAGTTTCCCGTCTGTCTGTATGTATGTGTTTATTATAAAAAAAATAATTAAGAGCTGCCGTTTATTCAGGTTTTGTATTGTTGGCTATTCGCTAAGAACCTCAATGTAGGCCATGTCTTGTTACAGTAAATCTGCTCTAAATTAGTTATTTATTATTCGATTTAATGCTTATTGTGTCATTCGATTTGTGATAAAATCCTCTAAAACTGTTATTCTTGCAATTATTACGTAAATTGCTAGTGTTTAAGATAATCAAAGTTTAAAAGATGCAATGTCCGCTATAAAAAATACTAATGATCATTTTATGATATTTTTCAGTAACTGGCCTTGTAATAAACATTTAAGCAAAATTTGGTTAGTTTAATTGATTAGTTTTGAAGATATTAATTTTCATTGAGAGCTACCGTTTATTCAGTTTTTGTACTGTTGGTTTATTTCGCTGAGAACCTCAATGTGGGCCTTTCCCCCATGGAAATGACCTAGTTACGCCCCTGGTCTATGTCGCGTCCGTCAGACACCAGACACTCTCGCACGTTGCAGTCTCTGCCAGCGCCCCTCGCTTGACCTTGACCAATATCATAATAAGCCGGCACGTCCGCGCGACTGCGCATGCGCGCCACGCTTAAATGGGCAATCAGCACTCCCGCTTGCTCGCGCTCGCTGATTACTTCCTCTGCGTGACTCTCGAGTTGGATGTCGCCCCACTGATAGATAATCCCGTTGTGCTCCAGTAGTCTAGGCAGGCTATAGAAGAGGTCATTTAGTTTATGTAATTGCTTTTCTTGCCAGATGATTGTTGTTTGATGTCCGTTCGGAGAAGGTGGTGCAACCAGTTATCGGTTGGATAATTGTCATAGTAAAATATTTGTCACAGCACCTTTCTTTCTGTGGTAAATAGAACAATTTTTTGTAATTTCTCGAGGAGTTGTAGAGTGATACTTGGGGAAATCTTGTCACCAGACTCACAGAAGAACTGTGGAAGTTAAGTGTAGGGATTTTTACAGTACGTTTATGAAAGCTGAGTGGAGGGAATGTAAGGCTTTCATTTATAAAATTTTTTTATTTTCAAACCTGTCATTTATTTTAATTATCTTGAACATTTCCTAAAAATATATAACTTCCTTCATTAAAAAATGTTGCACTCTTTTTTTTTGTAAATAATTTCATCTCTAACAGTTTTTATTTATCCTATTTATAAGATTGTTTTCCATTTTAAATGCTTATGATTTTCTCTTGGAGCGATCAAAATGTATGTCCAGTTTTCCTAACTCAGCGCTGTGGTTTAGATTATTTTAACTAGGTTGATTATAAAATATTTTGTGAAAACGTCATTGTTGCAACGGAATTGTAATGCCTAACTTCATACCTGTGCATTACAAACATTGCTTATATTTTTTTTTTTTATTTTGTATACATATCGGTACAGACATATAGACTCATAAAAATGTCCACAGCATCAGATGGATTGAAGGCGTTGTGTGTATGAGTATCATTCATTATTACAATCATTCAGCATTACACGTATCGTGGGTAGAAGTCTCGAGACGGTCACATACTGATCTTGAACAGTAAGTTATAAAGGTGGAAATGTTTTAAACTGTGTAGGCCTACACACGAAGTATTTGTCATCCACATTTCGGCAAAAAACAAAATCCTTAGGGGGACAATTGCTTTAAGAAAAATGAGCGTCTAATTTAGCAACATGTACAAATGTTCAACAACGGTTAGGCTAAGTATTTAAAAACAATATTGACTAGGAAGATTTTGAAATTGTCAAAATACACGGAATTATCATAGAAATGTCAAAAAAAGAAATTCTATTCGATTTTAAACCTGTTTGTGCAACGGTGCGATGAAACATACCTGAAATAAACCCAATTTCACGCAGTCGGAGTAGGGAAGAAGCGATGTTCTAACGACATGACAAGGAGATGGCCACTAATGGTCGAGGGAAACAGACGGCGCTTTCGTCGAATTAGAGGAGAGAAACACCTTGTTGATTCATCGCGCAGCCACCGCCGCGGTCAGATCTCTCCCCGGCCACCGAGCCGAATGTGCGGAAGCCACCGTTTGTGGCCGACTTGTAACACCACAATGACGACCCATCTCTGGCAGTGTAATGGGGGAGAGGCTCTGCACTGTCCCGCTCGTTTACCTCATTTTGGGTTTTGTTACGTTTCCTGCGCCGAAAACCGCATTTTCAGTGTCACCACCACCACCACTATTGTGTGGTTTTATTTGTCCCTGATAATAAGAGAAAGGTTTGTTGCATCATTGTGGAACCTCGACATAAAAAATAAATTAGAGTTAGTGACAGTTTTCGGCATTTTGTAGAAAACTATAATCGAAAAACACTTCAAGCCGAAGAAGGGTATTGAATGAAAAGAAAGGATGGTCTTACAGTTCATCTTTTTCCATTCGTATATATATATATATATATATATATATATATATATATATATATATATATATAACCGTGTAGCAACTGTAAAACTGTGGTAATCCAGTCCACACGGAGAGGAGAATAAGGTTACTTGTTTCGGCATTTTTAAGAAAAAAATAACCGAAAAACACTTCAGAGCCGAAGAAGTGATTAATTGAAAAGAGAGGATGATGTGAAGTTGTTACTGTTGGTCCTATCTCCCCTCCATTCTTGTATATGACCGTGTAGCACCTGTAACACTGGTGGTAATCCAGTCCACACGGACAGGAGGGTAATGTTACGTGTCAGATCACGCTCTACCCCGCAGTTGACGGCTCTGTGAGTGATTTAAATTGTAAATGGAGGAAGTGGACAGCCGAGAGCCGGACAGGGACGGGGCCCGGGTGAACGTAAAGTCGTGAGGCTCAGTTGCGTAAACTCGCGCACATTATGTACGGTCCGGACAACCCACAATCTGCGCGATGTTTGGACAGCTGTGTGTCCGCTGCGCGTGCCGACACGTCTAGCCACACGCTCCATTCTTACTTTGTGCCTCTCCGTCACGGGTCACTGGGGCATCCTATCGCGGACCGCATTGGGGCGTTCTGATCTGACGTGCGGAGAAACTCATCCCACTGTCTCGGTTGTCGATAGTCTTTCACATTGGGAGGTCCATTGTCTCTGTGCTGTCGTGGAGGATGACTGGTATCGTCTAGAACAATAGGAACTTTATTTCCGTCACCCAGATCCTCGTTGAAATTGATGGACACATGGATTGATAGTCATTCGTTTTGCCTGTCAGAAGGTTTCGGAGATCGATCATGTACGTTTTACTGGAATCTTTTCTATTTTCAATACAGTGTAACTGCTGATAATTTTCATTGATTTGACTGATGCAGGTCTTATTCGTAAAATGAAGAGTCTTCTGAAAAATTGAAATTTATAGACACCTGAAGGTATAGCCTGTCAGAAGGTTTAAGAGATCTATCATTTTAATATATATCTTCTTGATCAGGGTAACAAACCAAATTCAGTTGTGGGACCAGAAATATTTTAGATTGGAAGTAAATTATAATGGTCGAAAGTAGACGCTGTATGACAATATTAGGCTTCTTAAACATGTGTACTTATATATATTTTCTTGATCGGGGAAACAAGGCAAAATCAACAGTGGCACAAAAAATACGTAAGATAGTAAGTTACAATATCTATAAATATGACCATGGTGTCCCTTTTGTCCGAAATTGCGTGCGAAGCCGCAGGTAACAGCTAGTAAATTATATATTTGTTAATTAATGAATTTGGTTAATAGTTAATGAAGCTAATTATGAGAGGAAACAATTTGGGAAATTATTAGTACCCAATCAGTATTGATGTTCGTACAGGACAATATTAGTATGTTATGGTAATTTGTGTTGGTAAGGAAACACTACAGTTCTGAATGATAACCATTGAACATTGTGTAGTCTGACCAGTTAATTGACTTAGTAGTCGTTCAAAGCCCACGTCCACCGACTGCCACTGCATCTTCTGTGGTCTGGTAAATATGAATTGTGCAGTTTTTACCCCACTGATGGAATGGTGGGAGATTTTAATTTCTCTTTGATTATCTAACTTTGATTGTAATGCTGCATTTCTATCTAATGGAATCGAAGTAAAGTATCAATGTGTTGGGCTCTGGGAAAGTAGCTTGCCTCTGATCGTGACTCGTGGGAGTAGAGGAAGTGCCATAGAATTGGAACAGAAGGACCTACACTGCAATCATCATCGTGATTTTGATTCAGTTCGGCGAGTAACCACATTTCCGGTTCTAAATTGTATAAATGTATATTTGGTGATTTTAATAATGCGACCACACTGGCAATTTTGTGCTAAATTTCTCAGATAACATTAAGTAAAATGTGTGAGAATTAAGTTACACTCAGTCAGTTGAAACGCGCTTGAAATCGAAGATTTTAAATAGCCTAAATAAAGTTTGATGTTACATACTTTGTTTGTTTGTTTTTTTTTTTTTTTTTTTGTTTTTTTGTGGATGAAAATGCATTCGGATACTAATGCAGCTTAATTTGTTACTGGTCTTTAATGGAAAATGACATTTCTGTATGTATCTGACTGCACTATATCTCGAGAAGGAACTAACCTATAGGCTAAAATTTTGCTTCAATCTTCATATATAAACAACTTAGAGTTCAATGATGGTGCACATCACTCCATTTACTTGGCTTAGCGATAGTGAACATTTTTTACATTGGTCTTATTGGTAACCATGATGGCAATGAAAAAATTGCTGAATAAGTACAATCAGATCAAATTTGTACACGTTACATAGTAAAACATGACGCCTAATAGACTAAGCTATAGACATGACAATCTGCGTGCAACCTAAGCTAAGCCCGTTACGACCCGTGGTGGTGCCTAATCATACCATGTCGCATAAAAGATTTTCTCATTTCTAGTAATAAATAAATAGTTGGTTAAAATTTTGAAAATAAGTAAAATGAAGTGAGTTGAATTCAACACACATATAATTGTAATGGAGATGTTTCCTGTACGAATGTAAGGCCTGAGGTTTACCGTGGAAAATGGACAATGCAGAACGGTATGTAGTCATGGAGCCTATTCACACCTGTACTCTGTTGACGTTGTATCTCGTAATATAGAGAAATACGAAACATTCCTGCGGTACGGGTGACGAAATGTGCGTCACGCATGCGTGGATACATCAACATCAAATGTAAAACTAAGGAGTAACATTGTACACGCTCCTTTCTTCTTCCTTATCATCATTACTTCTCCATTAAGCGAAGCAAGTCGCGAATTAAATTTACAACATTTTTGGATTGTCTGATTTTAAATTACTAAAGAAGGAAGAGCAAAATAAAATAGTTAAGTGTAAACGAGTACACATCAAGGCATCTGTCCAACAAGAGCAAACTATGTTAATCTATCAACAACTGTTGGGTACTTTATTTGTGGCTCTCCTGCGCGGAGCCACTTCCTAGTTGTCAAGTTGGTGATTACACGAGTACAGAGCCACGACAGTCCATCCACTTACAAAAGGCAGTTCATCCAACTAACGTGGTATCCGGTTCACTCGAGTGGCAGACGTTCTGTTCCGTCATCTCGGCAGATGGAAACATCGTTCGCCCCAAATTGTTTGTGGGTTAGGTGGACGAGCGTCGTGGAAGTGGAAGTGCTCCGGATGAAAGTGGAAGGAAGGCGCAGTGCAGTCCAGACGTGGCACGTAACTGGCAAGGATGTAGCAGGAAGCAATTATTCCGTAGCAATTACTCAGCCACCTTTCCGTCTCTGGCTGTTCAGGCCTAGCTCGGCTCGGAGCAACTATCTAGTAGAATACCATATAACGGTCGACGTGGATATGTAACTATTTACTGAACTGTCTTGTCTGTTTGCGATCAGGAAATAACGTATATCGAAAAACCGTGACTACAATGCAAATCTTGAGAGCACGCAACGTACTGCATGTAGACTAAGGAGTCTTATCTACTGAATCAGGAATTTCCCCCTCCTAGGTCCCCAATTGCCAATGCGTGTCTGGTCACCCGAGAGTATGCCAAGAGCTGTTTATTCAACACTGTTTCTGATTCTGCTCGCCTGTTCACGTCCACTCACTGTGTAATTCCTGGGCTAGTTCAGTTTCAGGACGATGGTTGATTTAATCCATTTACTTTCACCAGTTTTTCGTGGTGCGAGGGTTGGCTTGTCGAAAAGTCGAGGGTTTTTCCTGTGAAGAAACATTAGTAACACACCCAGGGGCAAGGAACTGTACTATATAAGATTGCGATTGCGATGGTACAATCAGCTACATTAAAATCACTCGTAAAAAATTTTCGAGTTTTTAAGTTGTTCTTGTTTGTTGTCTCTCGATAATTCCCTTTCTAGGCGCTTGAACTAACACATGAGATATGATTACTTCAAGGAATAAAACCATGCCAGTGCTAACAAATTTATTGTTAAGGGCTTTCTTGCGAAACTAGCTATTCTTACTGATTTTAAAAGTTGAACATACTACACAAATATCTTAAATTGCAGACAGAGTGGAAGGTTTTAAAAAGAAACTCGATCTCTGGGAAGGCTATCGTGGGTAAATGTGATTATACAAGATTTTCCGTCTTAAAATAGTATATTAGAATAAAATGATTTATATTTTCAAGACGATCCTAATGACGTGATTTTCAGCATCTTTCCAAACTGAGATTTGTTTTTTTGAAGAATGTCTCCCTATCATTATTTAATTATATATTCAAAAAGTGTGTGACTATATTGTTTTTCTTCATCAACTCTATTAAAACTAAGGTTATCTGTGGGTTGGTGGGTGGGGGGTTACAAAAAGGGTAGGGCGCCTCGGAAAGTATTTCAAACCGAAAGAGAGAGCATTGAGTATGAAAACTTTGAGAAACACTGGCCTACAGAATTCCCTGTATTTGATAAGTTAATTAATTCTTTATTGGATGGGTTTCCTTCCCCCCCCCCCCCCCCCCCCCAACATAAGAAATGCCTGCAGAGATGGAAATGTTGATTCGCTGCATTCCTTCAAGGGAAATTGGTTGATAGCCTTATACTCTCCTTTTACATCAGGAAGGGCATGAAAAGTTTAATTGAGCACCTGGTAGGTTTTTGTGGGCGCTAACCAGAATGCTGATTGGTCAGAAATGTGGTCCTTGAATCCACTCGTGATGGAAGATATTGAGCGTTCAGTTAGAGTGTGCTAAAATCGACAATTGGGCTCGGTAATATTCATGGATATTATGTGCTCTCTTAGATTGGTTCTCTATGTTTTATGTATTCGTTTTCATAAGCATGATTTGAAATTACATAGTTGTACATTAACTAGTTAGTTTTCACAGTTCCATTTCGTTTTGGAAAAGAATGCGTACGGTTTATTCTAGTTTGCTTCACCAATATTGATATGAGGTTGATTTATATTGGTTTAACACTGTCTTGAAGAGAAGCAGGTTACTTTCAAGTTTCATCTCTCTATACGTTAGCTTTTGAACTCCAAGGTCACAAAACGTTTAAATGTTTTAGTGAAACATTAAGTGAAATGATGACATTGAAGGACAACGAGATGTATGTTTATGGTGTATAAATTGCTGTACTCGAATCTCGACGGTATGTTGGTGACATTGAAGAGTACGAATCACTGAATCACGACGATGCGATACACAATACAACCGATATTTTGAGTTTCACAATCAGCTGTCGTGATCTCGTGCGTGACGACACAATCGAAATGGAGCCAAGGTCCCAACCAATAGTCTGGCAGGACAAGTAAACACACACCGAGCCTTATATCTCCACACCAGGACCACCAGTGGTGACTGTATGTTGTCTGCGGCGTTAGGCTGTCCTGCGGAGTCAGCGTTGGCCATCTGATAGTTGACATAATTATCGCACGAGATCTAGAATGGTCGGTGCTAATGATTAAATGTTAGAGGCGATTAATTGATAAATACCCTGATTTCTTATATTACAGCAGTTTATAAGGCACTATGTCAATCAATAATCACATATGGAATAACTACCTGGGGAACAACAGCGAATGGCCATTTAAACCAAATACTAAATTTACAAAAAAGATGTTTAAGGGCACTCTACGGATATGAATTGGACATAAATGACAATCAATTGGACCAGCACTATAGTTTAAAGGGACAACTAACACCTAAAGGATTGTATATATTTAAAATTTTACAGATATATTATGAAAACAAACAATTTAAGGAAAACCCTGGACAGAAGCTATAATACTAGGCATTTGGCTAAGTACAAAATACACACCCCAAGGACAGACTATGGGCGCAGGCTACCAGAATATATAGTACCGAATCTATTTAATCAACTGCCTAGTGAAATAGAAAATTTACCAAATCTAAAGAAGTTTAAATTCGGCAGCCTACATTTGGTTAAATACAGCTAGACCTCTATATCAAGTATAAAGACAAAACTTGCCATTTGTAGATGTCTTAGAAATAGGCCTAGCCTGGCCCAATCCCCACTAGCCTGCACTGACATTCCACTACACTGCACAACACTCAAAACTATTTTCATTACTCAGATTCACTCTCACTGTACTAGACTGTTGTTTATTCACACTACTTTATTCACCGACTACGAAAAGGCCACTAAACCCACTTTACTCAGTGAGCAAACATAACATAAAACATAACCCAAAAACAAAACATAACCTAACCACGATTAGCAGAAACTGTTTTCGACCAGACGACACTACTGCACACAACTGGAGACAGACAAAGAGGAACAAATTCAGACAGGTATGCACGTATTACACACCACTGAACTCCTAGAAGAATATATTGTTATTATTATTAGAAAAATCGTTTTCAGATATCTAACCATGTTATTGTAATTTATATTGTTTTTCGTTATGTAATTGTTATATTATTTTATTGTTATTGTTATTGTTATATTAAGTTCAAACCATATTCATACAATTGCCAAATATAAATAGAAACATGATGCCTGCCCTAAACCGCAAATAAATCGTCATTAGTAGTTTAATTTATTAAATTGATTTAAGCGATACAACTTATTAAAGACATTATTGCCAGTAGAAGTGGAGCAGTAGAAGTAAGGAAATATCGCTGGACCTCGCCGACAAGTTTTTTATGTAACTTGGCGAGGCCAAACTGTGTAAAACAATGTAATTGAATAAATAAATAAATAAATAAAACCCACAATTAGATAAATTACCGTCTAAAAAGCAATGGGCAGTTTAGTGAATGGGCATGAAAAGCCTATTATGTTGTTATAATCTAATTAAATATAGTATTTTATCATGTAATGTTGTAAACTATAGTTGCTGAATCACGAATATAGTAGCCAACGTTTACCTCCCTCTCGCCTGTTATATTTGTATGTAGTGTTTTATATCATTAAATTTTTATTTTTCTGGTTTATTACTAAAATTTACTTTTCGTGATTCCTCATGAGATAAAAAGTAACTTAAACAATAACTATCTAAGGATTCCTTATGTAAAATTCATGTTTTGTAATTTGCCATTTGCAAAAGTTAAAACAAAAATTGGCTATTAACAAAACAGAGTATTCTTAAACAGTCTTCAGCGTTTCTATTGACGTAGACATACAGTACTACTGTATAATATTCTCTTATGTGAAAGCCGTGGTTACGATACTGTTTTATACCAGTAATATTAATTTTTCATTACTAACAGACCATTTGTGCAATACTTGTAATTTTTCATTACTAACAGACCATTTGTGCAATACTTGTAATTTTTCATTACTAACAGACCATTTGTGCAATACTTGGACAGTACGAGACGGTCTTCTTAGTGAAAGAAAATTTGGAAGTAACTCTGCAAAACAACAGCTGCTCTTTAAAAGCTCACCCATTTTAATGTTTTGCGTGAAATGAAGTAAATCTAAAAACAAAATAATAAAAATGTACTTGATTCTTAAAGCCTCAGTCAATTTAAAGTGTTGTATATCCATTGTATTATATGAGAATGTTCATAAAAGAAGTAAATAATATAGAATTCGTATGGTTACTACAATCGAAATGTATTTGATTCTTAAAGCTTCAGTCAATTTGAAGTGTTGTATATTCATTGTATTATATGGGAATGCCCACGGAAGAAGTAAATGATATAACATTCGCACGAAGTTACTAGTCCGTACCTATTCATAGGAGTAACAGAAATATGAAGCTGATTAATTTGTTCTTCTGGAATCAACCCATATTAAGGATTATTGCAAAGAATTTTAACCAAGAAATATTTAAATTGAAACAGAAAGAGGGAATTACTACGTGAATTAATAGTTTCAAAAACACGATACATTCAGTTTCTCTACTTATAAGAATCTGTTCTCAATTTTTATTTAAATAATGATACACGGTGCATGATATGTGGGGAGAGACATACTGAGACAGCCAGCATTGGCTTGGAGTTCTTCAACAGGCCCCCTGAGGTACAAGTGTTCTGATAACCTTCTGTCATTGTTCAGAAGAAAACAGCTCTTCTGTTTCTTCTCTGGTTGATGTAATGTTGTAGATGAATCAAATCAAATCATATTTTATTGCATCTTTACAATTTTACATTGCATTGCAAATTTCAGTAAATCATTTTGTAAATAGTTGTTAATTCACACATGCACCCAAACACACTTCAATCAAGCACACTCTCACTTACCCCATTTTCTATGCCTCTCATAACTCTCAGCGGCTCATCGTGAACTCATCGACAGAGTAGAACGCACTAGACACCAATAGGTGTTTTATACGACTTTTGAATTGGTTTTATTGTTGTAGTTCTGTATACTTTCCGTTATATGATCACGTCGACTATGTAGAGGCAGGGCAATGTAAGAAATTCAAGCTCCCTAAAAGATTTCCTGCACGCCTCTCTGTAATTTAACTTTCCAGTTATTCTGACAGCCTTTTCTGGAGTCCAAAGACTCGCTCAATTTTTTTTTTTTTTTTTTTTTTTTTTTTTTTTTTTTTTTTTTTTTTTTTTTTTTTTTTTTTTTGCAGAGCCTCTCCGAAGTCTTACTTCATACGCAAAGTGTGAGTGAATCAGGCCACAGTAGGCCATCAATGTTTAATTATAGGTCTGCAAGTTATTTACAATACCGTATTGAAATGTTGTGCGAACTGTTGACGCGTAACCACGCGCAGTATAATGGGCAGTTCTCATGTGCGTGTGTAACGCATGCGTGCACAGTGGTGTGCGGGCGGAGTGGGAGCAGAGCGGAGCGAGCGAGTTACGTGTGCGGCGGGCGGCCGCTCTGTGACTGGACACCTAGGGTAAACACATGTCCGGACCCGACAATGCTGTAACTCTGTGAAAGTGGTCGAGATGATACCCGTCATACCTTGTGAACAGGAACCGCTCCGCCCCGGCGGGCACGGACTTCCGATACTGTGCGATCCGATCTTCCCACGCGGCGTCGTATCGGCTCCACTGATAACTTGATTAGCTCGCGCCGACTCTATTGTTTCTGGGCTCTCAATGGGCGCAGAGCCGGCATTGTTCACCGAGCGTGTAATGAGATTCGCAGACTTCTAAGCTTATATACAATGAGAGTGGACTATAAAGGAAAATGGGCTCATGCGGCGAATGTCCATCTCATGTGCTTCATGGTGGGCGCCTTGTCTTTCTTCGTCACTACGCATAAGCATTATGCTATTGCGATGTTTTGTAATCCTTTGATAAACTGTTGTCTTGATAGTGTGAATCTAGAGCTTGTTCAGTTTCCGCCTCCTTAAACTGTCTCCTAGTTGTCACCCGATCAGAGTGTGGGGGCGGCGTAGATGTTCACAGAGGATCGTATTTGGAGACTGTATCGCTCATTGTCGACATAACTGCGGTACAGGAAGAGTTTATCATGGAGTTTGTATAATTCATTACGTATAAGTCAATATTCGTATGTGTATGAAGTTTCTTTAAAAACTAGCGTGATATGACGTGGAAGAATTTGTGTGTATTTTGTAATTATTTAAAGTTTTAAATAGTGGAGTCTCGTCCCATAGGCGCTGTTAAGGTGACCGAATACGAAAATAAGCATTTATGCAATTTTAAGAGTAATGAACTGCTAAAATATAGTTTATACTTGCCTATCTTGAGTTTCCTCAATTTTCCAAATAGCTTTGTTGAGCCACTAACGATTATGAGCAGATTCAGTCGCAGCCACATTGAGACACAGTGGCCACATACTTAATGCACTGGAGGAGGAGTACGCCACTAAGGCTGTTATTCTATTTTAATCCATACTGTCGTACATGAGCGTTCAAAGTAACTTGTGTTTAATTATAATTGACATGTCATAAAATACATCTGTACGATATTTCTGTTCAAGAATCATTCAATCACTTTACAATTGTATGGGTGTAGTTTGAATTAAAATATACTCTGTTCAATCAACTATTACTTTTAAAATTCACCTACAGTACTCATTAAATATGGAACCTTGTGATCACTTTGAGGAAATGCATTCAGTGAAAGCTGTACCAAGAGAAAGATTTAAAAGTATCTCAGCGTGCCAATTAAAATTAAATTAAAACATATCAAGTTAATTGCTAATTAGTTAGTTAATTAATTAGTTAATTGAGTGTAGAAGGAATTTACAAAACAAAAGTGGTAGGTGTTAATGTATGCTACCCGTAATAGTAATGATCGAACTGGCGGCCAAAACTGAAACGTGAATTGAACACAGACCGATGGAGATGAGATGATGACATACATTACTCGGTAATGCTAGAGTGCGCGATCAGGGAGGAGAGGAAGTACGCCGGCCCGACCACCGAGACCGTAATTGGGGGGAAACAATACGGCTCGGCACGGATGGGATGATGGAGGTTACGCAACTGAGTCAATAACGATTATAAGGAGACCCAGTCGTAGTCACTCTGAGGCAGAGATCACTCTACTCGGGAGAAGTATAAATAGGATACGCAAATATGTACTGATATACTATTTTTGTATATAAACCTAATATCTGTTTTGCTTTTTAGTACATACGGAGGATAAAGGACTCGTACATATATAGCTATATACTGATATTTCTTGGTCGCTGGTTAGGGCTGTCTCGAAATGGGTTCGCGCTGAACATTCTGAGAAGGTGGAGGTATGAGAATGAGCAGAATGGTACTACAGTCGCCTTCCTCCAGGGTGGCGTCTGACCTTCTCTCACTAAGTAGATCGATGTCTTCTCGGGTTATAGGTCTGATCACAGGACATGGTCACCTGAGGAAGCATCTTCACAGAGTCAGCATCCTTCAGGAGGATCCGCTCTGTAGAAAAATCCGATGAGCAGGATGAAACTGCCGAACACTTGCTATAAGTAGCAAGGGAGCGGTATGCCATCTTTGGTAGTTTGGCCAAGGGTGGTGAATTTCCCCAGGAGGACCTGATAGGTTATTTTCGGCGGTTTGCGGAAATGCTGAAATCATAGACTGGTAGGCCTCATGGTGTGCTTCCGAGGCGCGCAAAAAGACCCTTGAGGCTTAAGTGCATGGCAGTAGGCCGCTCCATAGAAGAAGAAGAAGATATAAGTATAAAGATGTCTTGGAAACTTACGTTCACTTCCTAAAACTATACTGCCGTGGAAATACAAAGGTAATAAAGTTGACGAGTTAGCTTTGTTTTTGTGATAAGGAAGGATTACGTAAATAAAAGCAAACATAAATCAAAGAGTTTTAAAAAGGGACATATAATCATCTATTCAAAATGTATTTTAAAATTTGTTTCAATGTTTAGATTGTAATTTATATGTCCATCTATCCACACGTTATCTTACTTACCGAAAGCCATTTGTGTTTTATGTTAATTATCGAGTTGGTTCGACCGGTTTCATTTACGAGTATTTGTTAGTTCCGAAGAGTATACTCGGTTAATAGTGTTTTATCATTGAATACGAATGAGAGATGTGTAGGAGGAATTTAGAGGTTTTGTCAACATTAGTGTAGAGGAGTAGGATAAGTAACAAACCTAGTCTGATATGACAATACTCGGCCAGACCGGTCTCGGGTGGACACGGATCATGTTCTCCTGGCGCAATTGAGGTCGTACGATATGCAGCGCGGCCGTGCAACTCTGTTCCCGCTGTACGTCGTACGTGTGGGAATGGGAATTGGATCCGTTTCAAGATTTACACCGCAGATAAATCAAAACACTACAATGCAATTTAGGAATTGCGGCATTAACGCACGGAGTCACCGTTACAAAATATATTCACTGTTTGTTGTTCCACAACTCGATAAGGCACTAATACTACGCATGACAGTTACTATCTGCTGACTAGGGGGAAAAGGGAGTGTTCAAGAGCAGAGGGATGTAGCCCGGTAGGGTTTACGAAATAGGGATACGCCTATATGTAAACCAGACACCCTAAGAATGTCCTTGTAAAATTTTAATATAATCTCCAAAATTAATTAATATAATAAAATATCTACCTCTATCACTTAAAAAAAGTGTTAATGTTGGTTTATTTTTTATTTATTAAATCCTATAGAGTTTTGTGATTTTAACTTAAGATTTGTCAACATGCACTGTTTTAAGTAATTTTTCCTAATATTAGGTTGATAAACACAACATTATGAAGACAATTTTAAAATACAAGAATAAAAATAATTTTCAGTGTGTCCCTAACTGTTCAAATATAAATATATTATATTATCATCGCGCTAGACATGTTAACTGTTGACTTGAGGCAGCAAGCAAAGTAGTTGTAGCAACAAAAGCTATACGGGTGCTTCGAGCCAAATTACGTACAGGTTTTTCCTGCTGTGCTTTTTGGTCAGATTATTTACACTCTTGTCAGTAGCTGATGTTCCACTACATCTCAGATAAAGGGAGATATGGTTTGGTGCTGGGAGACTGAATTAACAAGTACCCTATATACTTTCAAACGTTTATCGTATGTGTGTGGAGAAGGATGGCTTATAAGGGTAAATCAGTTAAAAAACACTGACCAATGAGTGCAACATTCAGATTATCCTGTCGAAGGCGGTCCCACTTCTACAGCGCCTACTACGCTGCCGTGCGAGAAGCTACCAGTGCGTAACTCGTATGAACACGCGAGTTCAAAAATTAACAATGCGTTTCAGATGCACCATAATAACCCAACATGGTGCAACGAATTTTTATATAATATAAGAAGTTCACTATACGAATGGACTATTATTAATACACGATGTATTTCTTGTTTAAAATTTTCTCGTTCACCTTAATTCCATTCTTTAATTTAGGAACTGCCCGGATAAGTTTTATAGCAGGGCTTTAGAAACTTGTTAATTTTTTAAGTGAACTACCTATCTCCTCAGAGCAAAGATGTGGTGTGTTACGCCAAATGATTTACATGGTAAATAAATTCGTGATTTAACTCGAATTAGATGTCCAAAGGAAAATTGCAGCCGGAAGGTTCGTTGGAGTAATACAAGTTAAAATTGGCAATTGCGGGTTCCATAGAAACGAGAGTTGCGGAGAGGTTCTCACAGTGATAGTGCGTATCCTGACTGTCAACACAGCGTTGGGCATTGGGCAAGCCATTGTCTGCCCGGTAATGGCACAGTTCTCGTCTGCCCTGACCCCAGTGTCAGTTTCCCCAGGGCCCGTCCTTAGTGCAGTCCCAGTTTTCACTGGAAACTGCTGAAATGTTTGTTTTTTGTACGAAAGATTCCTGTGCCTTTTGCAGCCGGTTGAAAATACCGTCAAAACTCAAGTAAAAATACAAATAAATAAAACCTAGTTTTTATAGGCTTTTTAACGTTAATTGTTGTTATTAATAGTCCTTCAAGTAATGGAATCATACAAAAGTTTAATCACGTTAAAAGTTTAAGGATTAAAAGTTCATCCTTAGCAGATTAAAGCAAAAACTGCTTTTAGAGTGCGGTAAGCACGCGCAAAACAATTGTGTTAATTTTACAGATTACGCATTTTTATTTCGGTTAAAGGAAAAATTTACCTACAGCATTTTCAGAAAACTGCACTATTCTGCAACGAGAAATTCGTTCAATATTTTTGCTGTAACAACGATATTGTTCGATCTGTGTGATTCGAGCAGGAAGAGTTTGTCTCAGTTTTTATAAGAAATTCTAAGTTAATATAATCAATTCTTAAAATGTAAAAATTAATTACACTTCTTACTAAATTATTAATACATATATATATATATATGTATATATATATATACATACATACATATAATAATAATAATAATATTACTATGGTTTGGAACTAATGCTCTACAAGAATACGCGCTGTTGAGGCGAAATGAGTGAATATGGTACTGTAGTGTGGTACTTGTTCAGTCAAAATCTTGACAAATTCGAAAAGTAATTTTTTCTTTAAAAATTCATAAAATGCCTCTTCATATTGATAATTGATTTCAAGTTGATAATTTAATGTTCTTAATACTGTTAATTGCTTTTATTTAATTTCAGAAGAGCATTACCTCGGGTTGACTCGTTTTATACAAAAATGTTTATGCTCATAAAATATACATATACACAGCAAAAAGACATTTCCAAAATCTATGTTGACAAAATCTACAAAATAATCATTCTAATACTTTTTGCTAGCAGATTTTAAAAACTAAGCCCGAGGTTCGAAGTTTAATGACAGATAATACAAAAGTATTTCTAGTATGGCTTATTTTGGGATCCCAAATGCCTAAACAACAGGGTTTCAAGTACGACAAAAAAAATTTCTGTTATTGATACGTAACTTTACAATAAATTTCAACGCACGTTATGATTTTCAGGATTTTTAAGGTGGTCATTAGTTTAATTTAAATACTCGCGACTTAGATATTATTTAAACAGGATGATACTATATTATATCAAGTTTATTATATAATTTTAAATTTGCGCCGTTACGAGTACTTCCTATCTATGTATGTGCGCTAGTTAACATTAATTAGTAACGTTTAGTTTGAATAACATTTACTGAAGACAGTCTACTGCTCATTAAACCTGACTAATTAATTTAATTAGTGGCTCCTAAAGGTTCATTTGAAAATTGTTACAGGAGGTTCAGAAAAGGTAGACTAAAATGAAACCAGGACTATTTAAGCTTCACCAGTTCAATGATAGGTTTGCAGAGAAATGTAGTCATGAACCGCAGCAACTGTTAAATGTGGGAAGTCGTAAATGAGAGTTCACCTGCCATGACATTGTTCAATCCAGCGGCCTTAATTATACTACAGAGCAGTTGGCTGTTTTACCGCCCATTAGTCTTTGTCTTTATCACAGGAATTTGCTTACCTCTAACTTCAATTTCCGTTTGTTGAATAATTTTCCTGCAAATTTCCTACTGCCATGAATCATGAGAAATCTCATTCACAGTACTGATTTGTAGACGTAATAGAAAAAATGCGTTTGGAAAACTGTTATTGAATGCTATCTTAAGTGTCCGTTTACGCAATAGTTGACTGTTTTCCGTTTGCAAGTGTTAAACTACCAAGAGTTTACACCACAAAACGTATCGTGTGTGCTTTCCCTCGTCATAACTGACTTTATGATGCTCGGGTGAGAAAGTGTCTCCCGACCGCCGTTGCCTCTAACCGATTCATATCTCTTCCTCGTGTTGCACAATTCCTTTTACTTTGAGTTAATCGATTGGCGAGCCTCTGCCCACTTGTGCAACGACGGCACACTGACCCCCCGCCCCCCGTCCCGCCAATTAGTGGTTGCCGTCAATAGTAACCGCGACCGTCCCTTCTTGACGGGAGAAGATGACTCATATTGATTGTCGAGTTATGCAAATATGTGTTCCAGTCCACCTTGCTCTGGGTGTTCCTGGTAAAGGGCGATGAACCGGTTTCTTGACTTGTGTTATAAAGCAATTTTGACTCTGAAAGGTCACCGCGTTCTGTGACCAGGCTTGGCCAAATATTTGAGGAATTTGCTGGGTTTTGAGAACCCCCCCCTTGCTAATGTCACCTTCCTTTCTTCAAGACTTCCTTCGCTGGCGGTAAGGGTTTAGAAATTGTTGCCAATTACAGAAAAATCTCAACAGGGAAATCTCAATTTGTCCTTAAGTACTTGTTATGTATTCAGATTTAACTGTGGGTCACATTGCATAATCGTTCCTGTGATGACCACACAAGTAATACGGTTGTGGTTTCTATACAGTTTATTACAATGCCATCTGTTACTCCAGCATTCTATCCCATTCACTTTGGACAATCCAGGTCTTTATATACTCTTATATAATATTTACGGCTCTGTACGTATCGCTGATTGAAGGTATATCATTATTGGCATAAGAGTCCTGTACATTTCGACATGTATTGAGTATATAATTCCAGTAAATAGAATTGGAAAGTATTATTGTCTGACGTAAACATGCTGGTGCCCGTACAGGAGAAGTTACTTGGCAGATTAGCGTAATTATCAGAACTGTTGTTGACGGCAAGAGTGGTTACATTAGGTGCCGCTACAAGAGATCCTGATGGTAGTATAATCAGATGAGGCTCGGAGGTTACTTCTTGTCCGTATGTCGTAATCGTTGAAGATGTTAACCGCCGGCTATTAATAACCTGGACACTACGAGACACAAATGTGTTTTTAACGAATCCCGGAAGAGTGAATACTGAAGAGCTTTGCTCAGTGGCACAACTACCTTACCCTTTAGCTGGTAAATTCTGTTCATATTTATTTATTTGACGGAAACCCCTGTTTTACAAACATGATAGGTAAGAACAATATAATTGGTAACAAAATTCACATGCTCTAATAATAAAATATTTACATTCAAATATCACAACAGTATATGGCTAACCAAACCAATAAAGTAAAACAAAATACATGTAAATATAAGATCAGAAATAATAAAATTATATATTATATAAAAAAACTGAGTGTAAAATAAATTATAAAATAACAAGAAAAATTATATGCAAGAGTAACAGCTAAGATAAATAAGTCATATGGATAAAACTAATAACTTTATGATGGAAATACTAATACAAATATGAATTATATGACATATAATAGAATATATAATCAAAAGATAACAACAATAAAAATATACTTAACCAGTAATAATAAATGGTAATGAATAGAGACAAAAAGAACAATAAAAACAGAGAAAAATAAACCTCAACAACTAGCAAAAATCATGACATCTGGCATTCATCAAGGCACATTCCTCATGGCAGCCAACAAACTCTTCCTTATAGTTGGAACATCACTGTGGAAGAAGTCAATAGAAGGAGGAAGCAAGTTGGTCTTGCGCTGCATGCGAATCACTGGCCTGTTCAACTCGTAAACTGTTCCGTGGTGTTACCTGACAAAGAGTTCAGTACTCCTAGTTCTCGATGGCGTGCGGAAGTCAACCATTTCAAGAATGTAAAATCCGGGAGAGGTCGTTCACAAAAACATTGAAGAGTATAGGGCCAAGATGAGAACCCTGGGGAACACCCTATGTACCAGCAAAGATCCTTGACGTTCAGGGCAAAACGTTCTCAGCAATGCTTACATCTTAATCTGTAGGCATACTCGAGTGTTTCGTGATTTATCCAAGTGAAACTGGACGATATCCGACGTCTTCTACATCCAGCAGCAACAACACCCAAGTTGCAGTTTGCATCTTCCACAACATGATCCCTACAGATGAACTTGATTTTGGATAATCATTGGGGCATCATAAGGTCTTGTGCCAAGATGAAAGGAAATGCATCTTCACTACCGCCCTCTAAAGGTGACCAGCAAAATTTTTAATTGCAGCGGTAACTCAGCTATCCAGTATCCAGATTGTCGCCGTTGTCAAACATGTGTTTTTGTAATTTTGAAAACGGTAAACCCCAAAGTGTCCACAGCTTCTCTCAATATTTGTTGTTGAATATTCTGCGGCTGTACTACAGGACTCTAGTGGAAGACGTGTGTACCACAAAACCAGCACCCGCTGCTCGTCTGTTTGTGGCATCTGCTGTGGATTTTGCACAAACAGAGGGACAGTCTAAGTGATGAGCAAGTTGAAAATCTGATCTGCTTTCTTTAATACGGGGATGTTATGATAAGGACTCTAATGATTTTCAAAACGAAAATCTCTTATATTTGACGACACGACATTACCTATAGGAAACATATCTTAAGTATCATCTTACAGTGTATTTAGTGCTAATTTATTTTCCCTTGCGAACTTATTGCGCAATCAACTATTTTCGGGATGAACGCTAAAACATGTTACGGGAAACTTTTATTAAACTTCTTCCTCTGCGATAATGGTAATTGATATGTCTCAATTATACGCTATTTAGAACATGTATCCCTATGCATTATTTAAGCTTTTTACATCCATTATTTAATGCTTGTGTTTTCTCTGAAAGCAACACACAATCCAATAAAATAACATGACCGTTTATTTATATGTTTAAAAAAACAATCATTTTAGTTTTACATTTCAGAATAATACAATTTTTATCATTTAAAATACTAAGGGGAAATTTTATTGAATACCGTAAACCGGGGCTACTTTGCACCACTTTTAGGAGTTAAAATAAATATTATCTCATAAAAAATAAAGCGTTTCAAAAAATTAACAAACTAATGGTTTTTATTAATTCTTATACATCCAGGAAACCATTCCACACTCATAAATTTCTGTGTATTATATATTTAAATATGTTTTATGTATTATTTTAATTTGGTGCAAAAGTATACCATAGGAGCGGGTTACTTTGCACCACCTGAAAAATTATTTATCTTTTTATGAAATAATTTGTTGGTGCAAAGTAAGACCTATTCAGAAAACCCTTAAACATCTGTTGGAACCACTGAATACTTATATGATTTAAATTTTTTTCACCTGAAAGGGGGGGAAAACAACAAAAAACTCATGATACGTCACAAAGTGTGTTTAACATGGGAAAATTGACAGTGACAAAAATGACAAACTTACAGATTCTGAAGCTTATACTTGCAGGTCTATGTTAAAAAAAATTACAACATATAATACACACTTTAAAAATGCATTTTTCTTAAAAAAAATTAGTCAATTTTTCCAAAATTGTCTTGAAGCTCTGGAACTGCAAATATTCCTCTCTTGCTCAAAATTTTAGGTGGATTTATAGATCCAGCAATTTCATTCCACTCATAAAATAAAAACATCCTTATTAACAGGCCACTTCAGTTGCCTAGGGACTTCATCATTGCACTTACAAAAGCTCCATTTTCATCAACGCTTACAATGGTACCTGGGTAATATTCGTTTTCGTAGTTAACAACAACAAATGAATCTACTTGTAGATCAGACTTGTTAATGGGTCTCAGTCCTGATTTTATTGTTAGAAAAGCCTCTTCTTTTGCTGCTTCATTGATCATCCTCTAATTTCTTTTTCCTATAGGACTCCCAGTCATCGCCGGAGGAACTTTCATCAATACACATTTCTGATGGGTCATTCTATGACTTGTGTTATAAAGCAATTTTGACTCTGAAAGGTCACCGCGTTCTGTGACCAGGCTTGGCCAAATATTTGAGGAATTTGCTGGGTTTTGAGATCTCGCCCGATGCTAATGTCACCTTCCTTCCTTCAAGACTTCCTTCGCTGGCGGTAAGGGTTTAGAAATTGGTGCTAATTTGAGAAAAAATCTCAACAGGGAAATCCCAATTTGTCCTTTAAGTGCTTGTTATGTATTCAGATTTAACTGTGGGTCACATTGCATAATCGTTCCTGTGAAGACCACACAAGTAATTCGGTTGTGGGTTCTATACAGTTTATTACAATGCCATCTGTTACTCCAGCATTCCGTTCCATTCACTTTGGACAATCCAGGTCTTTATATACTCTTATATAATATTTACGGCTCTGTACGTATCGCTGATTGAAGGTATATAATTATTGGCATAAGAGTCCTGTTACATTTCGACATGTATTGAGTATATATAATTCCAGTAAATAGAATTGGAAAGTATTATTGTCTGACGTAAACATGCTGGTGCCCCGTACAGGAGAAGTTACTTGGCAGATTAGCGTAATTATCAGAACTGTTGTTGACGGCAAGAGTGGTTACATTAGGTGCCGCTACAAGAGATCCTGATGGTAGTATAATCAGATGAGGCTCGGAGGTTACTTCTTGTCCGTATGTCGTAATCGTTGAAGATGTTAACCGCCGGCTATTAATAACCTGGACACTACGAGACACAAATGGGTTTTTTAACGAATTTCCGGAAGAGTGAATACTGAAGAGCTTTGCTCAGTAGCACAAACTACCTTACCCTTTAGCTGGTAAATTCTGTTCATATTTATTTATTTGACGGAAACGCCTGTTTTACAAACATGATAGGTAAGAACAATATAATTGGTAACAAAATTCACATGCTCTTAATAATAAAATATTTACATTCAAATATCACAACAGTATATGGCTAACCAAACCAATAAAGTAAAAACAAAATACATGTAAATATAAGATCAGAAATAATAAAATTATATATTATATAAAAAAACTGAGTGTAAAATAAAATTATAAAATAACAAGAAAAATTATATGCAAGAGTAACAGCTAAGATAAATATAAGTCATATGGATAAAAACTAATAACTTTATGATGGAAATACTAATACACATATGAATTATATGACATATAATAGAATATATAATCAAAAGATAACAACAATAAAAATATAACTTAACCAGTAATAATAAATAGTAATGAATAGAAACAACAAGAACAATAAAAACAGTGAAAAATAAATCTCAACAACTAGTAAAAATCATGACAATTGGCATTCATCAAGGCACATTCCTCATGGCAGCCAACAAACTCTTCCTTATAGTTGGAAAATCACTGTGGAAGAAGTCTATAGAAGGAGGAAGCAAGTTGGTCTTGCGCTGCATGCGAATCACTGGCCTGTTCAACTCGTAAGTTGTTCCGTGGTGTTACCAGTTCAGTACTCCTAGTTCTCGATGGCGTGCGTGCGGAAGTCAATCGTTTTAAGAATGTAAAATCCGGGATAGGGACGTTCACATAAACATTGAAGAGTATAGGGCCAAGATGAGAACCCTGGGGAACACCAGATGTAGCAGTAAAGATCCTTGACGTTTAAGGCAAAACATTCTCAGCAATGCTTATATCCAAATCTGTAGCCATACTCGAATGTTTCGTGATATATCCAAATGAAACTGACGATATACGACATCTTCTACGATCCAGCAGCAACACCAGGTACAATTTGCGTCTTCCACAGCATGATCCCAACGTATGAAAACTATATTTTGGATAATAATTGGCGCATCAAAAGGCCTTGTGCCGAGTGCAAGGAAATGCATCTTCACTACCGCCCTCTAAAGGTGACCAGCAAAATTTTTAATTGCAGCTGTAACTCAGCTATCAGTATCCAGATTGTCGGCGTTGTCAAACATGTGTTTTTGTAATTCTGAAAACTGTAAAACCCACAGTGTCCACAGCTCCTCTCAGTATTTGTTGTTGAATATTCTGCGGCTGTACTACAGACTCTAGTGGAAGACGTGTGTAGGCTACCACAAAACCAGCACCCGTTGCTCGCCTGTTTGTGGCATCTGCTAGTGGATTTTGCACGAACAGAGGGACAGTCTAAGTGATGAGCAAGTTGAAAATCCTATCTGCTTTCTTAATACGGGGATATATGATAAGACTCTAATGATTTCAAAACGAAAATCTCTTATATTTGACGACGCGACGTTTAACCTATAGGAACATATCTTAAGTATTATCTTACAGTGTATTTAGTGCTAATTTATTTTCCCTTGCGAACTTATTGCGCAATCAACTATTTTCGGGATGAACGCTAAACATGTTACGGGAACTTTTAAACTTCTTCCTCTGCGATAATGGTAATTGATATGTCTCAATTATACGCTATTTAGAAAATGTATCCCTATGCATTATTTAAGCTTTTTACATCCATTATTTAATGCTTAAAAGTAGCTCACAAGCAACACACAATCCAGTAAATAACATGACCGTTTATTTATATGTTTAAAGATAAACCCAATCGTTTTAGTTTTACATTTCAGAATAATACAATTTTTATCATTTTAAATACTCAAGGTAAAGAAATTTTATTGAATACGGTATATCATTAAATTTCGATATCTATGAGCGAGTGAAATTAATAACCTAACTCTTAATATTTTTAATTAAACCGATATCATCATTATTAGAGAAGCAAAACCTCACGGACTTGACCAAATGCATTTCACGAAAAAGAAACCAAATTGATAGCGAATTTTAAACATTCCAACAAGTCCATTCTAGACAGCAGAGAGACAGTGCTCCTGCCTGCGACAATATATCACATGGTGGGTAGAAAGCCGGACAGCGCTGTGAAGCAACGGTTACGCTACCACTAACACAGGATGGCATGTGAATCCTTGACACACCACATAACTTGCATGCACTCCTCCTGGTGCCACTGTCGCCTGCACGTGTCTGGTCTTCTACTTAACAATACCGCTCGTCCAACACTAACACAGGATGGCATGTGAATCCTTGACACACCACATAACTTGCATGCACTCCTCCTGGTGCCACTGTCGCCTGCACGTGTCTGGTCTTCTACTTAACAATACCGCTCGTCCAACACTAACACAGGATGGCATGTGAATCCTTGACACACCACATAACTTGCATGCACTCCTCCTGGTGCCACTGTCGCCTGCACGTGTCTGGTCTTCTACTTAACAATACCGCTCGTCCAACACTAACACAGGATGGCATGTGAATCCTTGACACACCACATAACTTGCATGCACTCCTCCTGGTGCCACTGTCGCCTGCACGTGTCTGGTCTTCTACTTAACAATACCGCTCGTCCAACACTAACACAGGATGGCATGTGAATCCTTGACACACCACATAACTTGCATGCACTCCTCCTGGTGCCACTGTCGCCTGCACGTGTCTGGTCTTCTACTTAACAATACCGCTCGTCCAACACTAACACAGGATGGCATGTGAATCCTTGACACACCACATAACTTGCATGCACTCCTTCTTAGTGCCACTGTCGCCTGCACGTGTCTGGTCGTCTTCTACTTAACTATACTGCTCGTCCAACACTAACACAGGATGGCATGTGAATCCTAGACACACCACATAACTTGCATGCACTCCTTCTTGGTGCCACTGTCGCCTGCACGTGTCTGGTCTTCTACTTAACACTACCGCTCGTCCAACACTAACACAGGATGGTATGTGAATCCTTGACACACCACATAACTTGCATGCACTCCTCCTGGTGCCACTGTCGCCTGCACGTGTCTGGTCTTCTACTTAACAATACCGTCGTCCAACACTAACACAGGATGGTCATGTGAATCCTTGACACACCACATAACTTGCATGCACTCCTCCTGGTGCCACTGTCGCCTGCACGTGTCTGGTCTTCTACTTAACAATACCGCTCGTCCAACACTAACACAGGATGGGTATGTGAATCCTTGACACACCACATAACTTGCATGCACTCCTTCTTAGTGCCACTGTCGCCTGCACGTGTCTGGTCTTCTACTTAACAATACCGCTCGTCCAACACTAACACAGGATGGCATGTGAATCCTTGACACACCACATAACTTGCATGCACTCCTCCTGGTGCCACTGCCGCCTGCACGTGTCTGGTCTTCTACTTAACAATACCGCTCGTCCAACACTAACACAGGATGTCATGTGAATCCTTGACACACCACATAACTTGCGTGCACTCCTCCTGGTGCCACTATCGCCTGCACGTGTCTGGTCTTCTACTTAACAATACCGCTCGCCCACAGGATAACATGTGAATCCTTGACACACCACATAACTTGCATGCACTCCTGGTGCTACTGTCGCCTGCATGGTCTTTTACTTAACAATACCGCTCGTCCAACACTAACACAGAATGGCATGTGAATCCTTGACACACCACATAACTTGCATGCACTCCTCCTGGTGCCACTGTCGCCTGCACAGTCCCGAGTGCAGAAAATCATCAGAGTTTTGATAGTGTTTGCTACAAAAACTTACTAAAAGTGAGGATTTGATCTCTCCACCGCTTTTACATCACTGAGTCGCCTGGTTTAGTATTAGACTACAAATTATGTCTGGTAGTACAGAAAGTAGCCTTTCGAGTTGTTTGTCTCTTAATTTAAAGTTACATAACATGGGGTACATTAACATATTCACAAAATATATGTATATATTATATAATAATGCAAATATAAAACACAATATTTTACCAATAATATTTAATTAATACAATGTATACAGTTTGTATATTTCACAATGTTCTCCCTGTGATTGCAATTAATTCCTCTGGCTAAGCTTACACCCCCCACTTTTAATTTTTGAGATTTTCACTACACTCTAAATTCTAAAGCTTTAACATCAGAAAGACAGTATAAACAACCGGTTGTACGCAGGGAGGGCAATGGATGGCATGTTTGCAGGAAAATTTGTAGCGCCAAAAAGAATGTGTGACATTGAAGACCGGTTTTCTGGGAACCGTCAGTTTATTCCAAAAATGTTAACTAACGTAGTAGTACTCTGCCCTTTGCTGAATTATGAAGCTTACATTTCGAACAGCCGAATTAACAGACAATTTATGCAAGGTATGTGGAATAGTTGACACAAACCAATTACTCTGCATTTTAAGTTAATTTTGCCAGTCTAGGTAGCATTGTGCACTGTTTCATCACGGATATACCATGTTTGTTAAACATGTTGTTGGTCTGAATGCTACTGTCCCGTCAAAGGATTTCATAGGAAGATTAAATTTAAAGAATTAATTTTGTATATGACAGTAAAAGTACCGTTTCACTGCAAGTATATGTAAGCTCAGAACCGATTACTAACGGTTTAATAATATAGAATCGGTTAATCCATTTCATCCACAAGATTCGAGAATCGGTTCAACATATAATATACAGGGTATTGAGTAAAAGTGGTCCAATACTTTTGTATTTTGTTCTATACATAAAAATGAGCATAAGAACGTTTAAATTACTCCATGAAAATAACTCAAACCCGACTAATGTCCGCCATTTTCTTAATATTCTATTTTTAAAAAAGGTCTACCAAAGTTTATTACAATTCTCGAGTTTCGTAACTTAAAAAAATAAAAAAACACATACAGACATATAGATGTGAAACTAAAGATTTTAGGACATACATTTATATGAACTGTTTTGCTAATCTTTATGCGTAGAACAAAATCCCAAAGAATTGGGACACTTTTACTATATGTCTCCCTTCTTACAGAATTTTATTATTTCTAACATTTGGCTCTTATTTTCTGTAGATTTATATGAAAGGAGAGGCTGGTATTCTTGTTACCATTCTCTGTCCTTTCCTAAAAATTAATAGTTTTTAAGTACTTGTGGACACAACTGCCAGCGCGAGGACCTACAGGTGAAGTGAGGAAAAGTATTACCTCACTCTGGTCTAACCAGAATTCATACGCTTGATCCAAACTCATACTATGCGCTACTGGTTCTACAGTATTACCATATTTCAGCAGCTTAAATACAGACTACCGTGGCAAGGATTAAATAGTAAAGTTGGAAAGAGCTGTGGTACTTTCAGTACAGACTGTTTGACTCTCCTCAGCAGTTGGCGCTCTGACATTCCGTATGAAGAATCTGTGATGTTAGTTAGGTCTAAACATCAAGTATTAACTCCCTTGTCTAAATGGGAAAGCTATGTGGTATGAGTGTCTACATTTTAGAATCTTGACACTTACTAATCATATATTTTTAGAACTAAATTCATGTATTCAGTATTTCTCAAAATTGAACCTGAGAACAAACAGTTCTAAATGAAATGTGATAAATTTTTGCCTTCGAGCCGAGTATTGCGCTGCCATGATGATGGATGATGTCCTCGTAGTGGAAAATGATTCTACCAAGTTCCTTGGGATGTTCCTTAATCGAGACCTGACATGGGTCTATCACATAGAAGACATCTGTTCAAAGGTTTCTTCGGGTATTCATGCTTTACGAAACCTCTCAAAGCTTTGCTCCTTGGATGTACTAAAAACGGCCTATTTTGCTCTTGTATATCCTCACATAACATACGGGCTGAGACTGTGGGGCAGCTGTTTGAAATACAAATTTGAAAGAGTATTTAGAATTCAAAAGAAAGCGGTCCGAATAATTTCAAAATTGAAATTTAAAGATTCGTGTAAAAAAGGAAGCTTGAATTGCTGAGTGCCCTGTCTCTGCATCCTTGAGGTTGCTCTCGTATACTGCCGGTTCTGTGAGTTGGTCCAAGGCAGAGACGTTTACCAATATGGGACTAGGGGCCGGGACAACTTCCGTATTCAACAGCACAGAACTGCCACGTTCGAACGTCTACCATCCGAGGTTGGCTTTAAGTTGATAACAAAGCTTCCTGATGAAATTAAAAATTTTAATGATCCAAAAAAAAAATCAAAGCTCCATTGAGAAACCTATTGGTGTTCTACTCTGTTAAATAGTTTATGATGAGCCGCTGGGATGAAATTTGAAATTAATTGGCTCAATCATTGAAAACTGTTTAAAAAGTTAAATAGCGTGTGTTTCAATTGATTTATACAGTTGAATAATTCAACTATTACTTTACTACATGCATATTGACGATTGTATGCGATTTTTCTTAAATTGTGAACGCAATAAAGAATTGTTATTATTATTATGTAGTTTGTATCCGCAATAAGTACTTCACTGTGACTAAAGTCTCGATTGACTTGCTCTGGCATAACCAGACCACGTGCTAGGTTATTGTGCACGATGAGGAAACTAAGTTATAGTGAACTGTGGCATTTGTTCGCGTGCCAAACGCAGGGTATGTTCCTGAAGAAGTTTTCTAAAGCCGGTCAATCTGTAGATGTCATAACAAGAGATGACATCTGGTGATGGCGCTTATAGATGCTAATGGCCACAATGATGCCGCGAACCGTTCTCCCCCATTGTGTACCATACGAGTCCAGTCAGCGGTGCTCCATAAACTTCACGTATGGACAGGTCCTTAAATGAGTTGTTTTCTATTCTCTTACCTATAAGGAACGGCTTTAGAACGTTGCCCGAAGTAGGAAAGGGGCTGGTGGTCACGCAACAATAGGAAGTGGCGGAACTCCGAGATTTACCACGAAGGAGGGAGATGTGTGTGACATGAATAACAGACCATATAAGTCGAGAATTGAGTGTAGGTCTTCTCAATCATACCAATAACTATGTGGTTCGGAATCTGCATTAGAATATCAGTTCTTAATTTTTTTTTTTCTGGTGACCAAGTTATGTATTAATTTCCTTTTCTAAGATTCAATCGGCTGCAAAGAAGATCAAAATGGCTGTAAATAATGTCTCGTACATTCTATGTGTAATGATCAAATCAAATCAGATTTTCTATTGCCGGAACATTATACAACGCATGGCAAAAAATTTTTACTTTTTACTTGCTAAAATTTTTGTCATACACACCACAAGAAATTTCATTTAAACATACAATTTGCAAACTTACCTACATCTATCTATTCATTCACCAATTTTTCCCACTTCTAGCTACGACTTCAATCAGTCTTTTTAATTGGTGGTCTCCCAATCATATGCCAAAAACTCGTCAACATTATAAAATGTTTTGTGACACCAAAAAGCGTTTCAAACGAGTTTTTAACACCCTGAGCGTTGGAGTGTGTGTGGAATCTGGTAATTTATTGACGAAATGAACACCTGCCTGTGAAGGCAAGCGTTCATAAACCACCGTTCAGTGTATACCAGTTCGGTAGTTATATCTGCCTCTAGTCTCATTCACATGTATGTCTCGGCCATTCGTCTTGGGCACATTTAGACGTACAAAACAGAGTTTTTTCCAAGATGTGAAGAGACTGGCAGCGTCAACAGTTGCGAATTTTTTATGATATATTAATAATGGTCCATGGAGTCTTAAAAAAATTAATACACTCAATTTATCGAATGTAAACATCAACATGAAACAACAAACACGCACATTCGGAATCCGGCTTGACAAGAAATGACCGGATTTTGAAATTGCATTAAAAATAATTGTTAAAAGTAATGACCATTCTTCTGAAATAAGTGTCGTTTTTGTAATTTTCCCAGTGACCTTGAGAGGAGGATTCGTACTGATTTAATGGTTAGACACGGCTGGTATTTTGAGAAGTCCAAGGTGCTAGCTACTGACCTTGACAGTACGTAATCCGTAATGACATTTACCCCTGCAGTCCGCCTGGACCGTTATGTCGTGTCGCGGTCACATCTTGTTGCACGCGATATCAGACAGTTGCACTTCTCACACGTCACCACTACCGGACAGTATCCCATGTTATATATGTGTACACTGCCTTAATCACAGTGGTGTAGCTAGGCTTGGTATTGTGGGAGGGGGGGAGGTGTGGCAGATGAATCTGATTAAAGAACGCCCCACACCATGGGTATGGAAATAGTATAAATTTGAGTATATTAGATATGCCTGATTCAAGTAAAGCGTTTAACTGTTGTATGTCATAAAAGTAGATTGCTGTTGTACAATTTTTAAGGCTCTTGGAGGAGGGGGTGTGATATCCCTCGTATCCCCATCATAGTTACGTCACTGCTGAGTCGTGATGAAAGAATATGGATACCTTTAAAAGGCATTATGGTATTAGGTAAAAGGAATAAGGTTCCTTTAAAAGGTTTTTATGCAGTGTAATGTTTATCTAAACGTTGTGAGAATATAACATACAGTGAAATCTGTGTACCCTACACGTACATTCGTGTTGGTATTCACTGAAACGAAAACTGCTGCAAAGTTACATCAAGGCTGGGAGTGTCAAGTATTTGAGTTCAAAAATTTGGGATCCGCAACCCATCATAAAAGTAAGTGCGGCGAAGAACTTCACCTCTAATACCGAGTCCAAGGTGGACATTTACAATCTGGGATCGTTGTGTCATTTCTAAGACTTTTATCTGGTGTCTTCTGTTTCTGAACCTATTTATCAACAAACTAATATTATGTATAGTATTCATTTGTTATCAGTTTTACTTAAACCAGAGCTTAGTTTCACTGTATTTTTCTTTATGTTTCTATTAGGCAAATAGAAATGCAAAGCGTGTGGTGGGTCTTTTTAAACGGGAATGGATCTCGCATATGCTCTTTTGTCAATGATAAGTAAATCGAAACCAGTATAGAAGGTAGGTCTATATCGTACACCTTCACAAGACGGGACACGCCTCTCGGTTTATCAGTATGAAAACGGATGCTATCTATCGCAACCTTCACCTTGGATACTTTATGGAGTCTGGCAAGAAAATAAAGCAAGAGTCCAGGACTCCGAGCCCACACTAGGTACTTGGCCCGGCCCTGACCTTCACGCAGCGCGGGCGTCGGGCGTTGTGGAGGGCGCAAGAGGTTGTTCACTTGTCTTTAGGAGGGTTTTCCAAATTATTTGAAGCAATTAGGAGGGTTTTACAAATTATTTTGAGCAATTAGGAGGGTTTTCCAAATTATTTAACGTAATTAGGAGGGTTTGCCAAATTATTTGAAGCAATTAGGAGGGCTTGCCAAATTATTTGAAACAATTAATAGGGGTTGCCAAATTATTTGAAGCAATTAGGAGGGTTTGCCAAATTATTTGAAGCAATTAGGAGGGTTTGCCAAATTACTTGAAGCAATTAGGAGTGGTTGCCAAATTATTTGAAGCAATTCATATGACATAAAGTAAATGTTTTAAACGGAACAAATGTTGAATGCTCTGATTTCTATGGTGGCAATGCCTGTTGTATGTGTGTGGCATCACAAGCCCGCTACCCAGTTTCGCCATGGACTTCTTCAGTGTATTCTCTGTGATCGGACACGGCCGTATATAATCCTTTCACTGGTGTGGCGTAAATTGTTGCATACCCTGTACACGCGGTATCGTTGCGTTGGCAAATCTGCATAGTCGATGTCATCAAGTACGCGCTTACTTATATGTGTGAGTAACCTATTTTGGTTTTACAATCATTTAGTTGAATTTAGTTGTTATCGTGGAAGATTGCAAGTGTGAAGATCACCCGTGTAGTCCCTGATGATCGACCTCTTACTGTCGTAGGCTAGTTTTCTATAAATTTGTACTGAGACGGGTGTGATGGAAATATACGAAACAAATAAATACACTCCTTGCAATATTGTCCTTTGAAAAAATGTATTGAGTTATTATAAATACTTAATTTACATAAACAAACACTCCGAATAATAATGAAATTGTATTTTTGAGGCTTTCATGTTCAAGGAACACATCGTCAGACCTACATAACTGAAATAAAAGTGGTTAAACTAACAATACAAATCCTTTAGACTTTAATAAAAACTCATGTCATTAAAAATACAAAGAGATAAAAATTTTAAAGATTCAGGAAGTATGTCTACTGATTTGTAAAAATTAATATTTAATTAGATTAAAGGCAGTAACGGTGAATTTAGGAAAAGGTCCAGGACTGATTATTTACTAAATAATTTTGGTTCTTCTGCATAAAAATCGTTTCATAATCATCGAGGATTTTTTTTATTTTGGATATCTTTTAATAATTTTACTTGTGAAAAGCAGTGTCCAGTATGAAGTGCATGTTTTTCCATGGCCGGTCTTTCCTCTTGATGATATTCCAGACATGCTTTATGTTCCTCGACACTCTGTTTTATCTTCCTTGTTGTTTGGCCAATACATTTTAAATTACAGTTGTCACAATTAATCTGATAAATTCCAGATTTTTCATCATCATCTGTTTTATTCTTTAGATTTCCTAATATATATTTTAGTTTGATTTTGGATTTTGAGGATGTATTAATATTGGCATAATTTTTAAAACTTTTAGTAATTTCTGTAGTTAAATTATAAGAAACAGAGATCCAATTTTCAGGTTCTGTGCGTTTAGTCTGATAGAGAGTTATTCTAGAATTTCTTTCAATGATTTCTTTTTCTTTTTTATCGTGTTGTCAATCATTTCAGTTTTGTACCCATTAATTAATGCAATTTCTTTAATTTTATTTACTTCTTTTATATACGAAATTTTTTTGATAATATTTGGAGAAATAAAATTTCATAATTATTGGAGTGTTTGTTTATAAATTAAGTATTTGATTCCAATAAGAAGAAGTAGGTAGAATGTAGTTATTATAAATGATGAAATTCCCCAGAATCCAGTAATTCAATTTTTTCACTTTGCCTCTCTTTGGGAAAAAGATACAAAAAGACATGTTTGCCTGCTAAATTATGATCCTTTGTCAGTAAATAGAGTATGGTAAATTACATGTGCACAGTGGTTACTTAACTATTTACATGTAATCATTGCATTTGTATTAAATTATTACTTGCGCCTAATCGTCACTCCGAACAAACTCGGTTAGTTGGTGTTCCCATTTCAGGCCGGCAGATCTGTATAGTAGTAGGTGTCATATTGTGTTCCGTGTTCGGGCAGTGGCCTGAGCAGGGCGTTTACAAGGTCGGTGCCTCGCCAACATAATTAAATGTCACAGTTCTTCGATCGACTTAACGGTCCACTTTATTTTATTTTTTAGTCCACTTCACTTCCTGCAGTCCTTGATATTTATAATGTCTGTTGGGCCAAACATTTAGCCACATATCCTGAGCACTGTAAATTCGTTTTTAAGTATTTTTTTCACGTAGCATTCAGTTTATTCGTTATAATCAATGTAAGTGTTCCATAAAATTGTCTATAATGTCGGCCATTTGCATTTTCTACTTTAAAATGTGCAATAAATTAATGTATATACAGTTATTTACATTGAATTTAGCATAATTTGAATTATTTTATAACTCGCGTAAATGAGAATATTTGATGATTGTATTTAATTTAATCGATTAACTAATATTACAATAGTATGTGTCGATTTGAGTTTTATAATGAAATTATATGTGCAGTGTGATAATAAAATATCTAAAATTATAAATTTTTTTGTGCAATATATCAAATGTGACAATTTTAAAAATCTAGCTTGTATTCAATGCGCTCATTTAGTTTTTTACAATACAACTAAAATGTAATACACTTTCATGATACAGCTAACTTAATTTTTTTTGTAACTAGTTTTCATTTAGCAGGAACGCCAGAAAAAGAGTTGACTGAGAGTGTGAATGAATCGCCGAGAATGAGTTAATAAGTATAACCAATCTCAGGCAATGCTCTGTGAATCGGAACTATTGGGTGGTCAATAAGTATAATCAACCACAGACAATGAATGCTTTTGTGAACCAACTGAACTATTGAGTGGCCAAAACTGAACTATTGGGTGGCCAATAAGTATAATCAACCACAGACAATGAATCTGTGAACCAACTGAACTATTGAGTGGCCAAAACTGAACTATTGGGTGGCCAATAAGTATAATCAACCACAGACAATGAATGCTTTTGTGAACCAACTGAACTATTGAGTGGCCAAAACTGAACTATTGGGTGGCCAATAAGTATAACCTAGCACAGACAATGCACCTGTGAACCAACAGAACTATTGGGTGGTCAATAAGTATAACCTAGCACAGACAATGAATGCTTTTTGTGAACCAACTGAACTATTGAGTGGCCAAAACTGAACTATTGGGTGGTCAATAAGTATAATCAACCACAGACAATGAATGCTTTTGTGAACCAACTGAACTATTGGGTGGCCAATAAGTATAGCCAGTATAACCAAGCACAGGCAATGCTCTGTGAATCGGAACTATTGGGTGGTCAATAAGTATAATCAACCACAGACAATGAATGCTTTTGTGAACCAACTACTGAACTATTGGGTGGCCAATAAGTATAACCTAGCACAGACAATGCTCTGTGAATCGGAACTATTGGGTGGTCAATAAGTATAATCAACCACGGACAATGAATGCTTTTGTGAACCAACTGAACTATTGGGTGGCCAATAAGTATAACCTAGCACAGACAATGCACTGTGAACGAACTATTGGGTGGCCAATAAGTCAGACAATGCTCTGTGAAAACTATTGGGTGGCCAATGAGTATAACCTAGCACAGACAATGCTCTGTGAATCGGAACTAGCAATAAGTATAATATGAATGCTTTTGTGAACCAACTGAACAACGAACTAGCACAGACAATGCCTGCATGGCCAAAGACTGAACTATTGGGTGGCCAATACTAGTATAACCTGAACTATTGGGTGGCCAATAAGTATAACAATGCTCTGTGAATCGGAACTATTGGGTGGTCAATAAGTATAACCTAGCACAGACAATGAATGCTTCTGTGAACCAACAGAACTATTGGGTGGTCAATAAGTATAACCTAGCACAGATTAACCAATGTAATACTCGTAACAAACCTATAAAAAACATACAACCAGACACACTAGCTCCGCTTGGTCAAATAATACGTCTAGTGTATAAGGAGAGGTGTGCATTGTTAAAAACGACAATCACAAAGTTGGTTTTATCATTACTAAAACGTTCCGCAGCGAAAGAACCACAGATTTAAGAACTACACTTCCGTCAGTTCTGTAGATGATGAAAAGTACCGGAACTAACAGGTTCCCACAGCTCGCCCACTTCACGGTGTAATCCGGCCGTGTCACGCTGTCCGTTCGGGATATGGGCGATCAGAGCGTTGTGTTGTTATTGGAATTGGGCGATTGTGAGAAACTCTGTTGACGGTAAATCACGTTTAGTGATGTCACACGTCGGCTAGTGTTTACCAACAAACTGCGCACTACATGGACACTCAAGTTTCGATGATTGAATTAAATACGAAGAATGGGTTGTTTCTGAAATTTGCATTATTTAATAACACTTTTTAAAGTGGAAATCATTTTTAGGTGACGTTTTTATTAAACTAAAAAGTGTATTAGATAATTCATCACAGTCGTTTTTTGGGGAAAATTGCTTTTTTGTATATAGGTTGGAGTTCAAATTTCAGCAGCATTTGGGAGAAACTATAAGTACCATTTTGGATTTTGGATATAGTCCATTTGGAGGATCGGTGGGGGGGGTAAGGTATTAAGTGGATTCTGTCATATTTATAAGGTTTAATAAACCATTCATTCTTATACAACTTGTACATATATGACTGTGTATAAATTATTGGAAACCGGTAAGAGTCTTTACCATTTAACTTGTTTCTGAATTACAAAAATAAAATAAAAAATCTCACTAAACATTTTAAATGATAATAAATTACTGTTTGTTTGTTAACTATTGAACCGATTGTACTGAAATTTTTCATGGCTATTCAGCATCCCTAGTTAAATATAGGACTATTCTTATTTTGATACTCTCTCTCCAAAAATGTAATAATTGTTCTTTATAATAATTTTTATGGCAGTACAGTCATATGTTTAATTTCACAGCTACTTCCAAGTTTACATTTATAGTGTGAAAGCAGAGAGTACCGGTAATAAAACTTCTTATTTCAACCTTTTCTGCAACCGCTGTTGAGCACTGAGTAAGAAGGTATCCAAATAAGAAAATTAAAGGTTTTAGTAACTTTCAATTGTACATTTTAGCAAATATTAAGTATGCAACGGTTGGTCAGTACTGCAATGCAGGTGTAAAAGAAAAAAGTTACTGTCTAAATTTTACTATAAATTAAAGACAGTTATTAAACCTATTTTGTTTGTCTGTGTATGTAAATATTTTTTATTCGTCAGGACATGGCAAACTCTGTTGTGGTATTGGAAATACATCAGACCAGAATCGTATAACAAGGGTTAGAAGTAGATGCTTTTTGGTGGAAGTAAGTTTCCCAGACGTGTATTTGTATTTTCTAGATCGGGGTAACAAGGAATACTCGGCTATGGCGATGGAAATATTATTAATTTGAACCAGAAATGCTCATACACGTGCAAAACATATGTCAGGTTAAATTCTGATACTGTTGATCATGAACACTTTGTCTACCAGATGTTATGCATACTTGTGTTTGAATAGTGCTTTTACTAAGTAGTTTAAGGACTTGGATTTTGAAAATTGCTATTGAAGCCGAGGGTTACAGCTAGTTCAAAATAAATATTATAAACTATATGGAAGGTCCAGTACAGGTTTTCCTAGAGACAGCGTATAAAAAGGCTAGTTTATGTGCATACAGGTGTTAAGTATTAATGGCATATAATTAACCATAACTTGTTGTTCTGTTTAACCTTGGGGACAGTTTTTATGTGAGTATGCTACTATGTTACTTCACCATGTTAGACTGGTAGCTGTCACCCAGTACGTACTTTACATGGATTTCCAATTTAGTTCAGTGTTAAGAGAAAGGACTTATAGAAACGAGTGTAATACATCGAAGTAACTTTTGTCATTTAGAGTGAAAACAGTAAACTGTTACAGTTCAGAAAGTCGTTTGATATAGTTTCTCTGTGAAAACTGGTGAGAACCTGTTTTCTATCTGATACTAGCGATTATTCGCGCCTTCGCACGCAATTTTGTCGATTTTGGACGTGTATGAGCAGACGTGGTTCGAGTGAATTATATTTCCAACGCCATTGTGGAGTTTGCCTTGTTGCCACGATCAAGAAAATCTGTTGAATATTTAATGTTTGTGGTCTTGTAATTTACATACATACAGAAGTCTGAAAAGCCTACTTCAGTCAAAATACAACTAAGATTGGTTTTATAACAGTCTTTCAATTTATAGTGTCTTTTATTCTTTAGTGTCTCTAGAACTTTTTCTTTTATATCTGCATTGCAGTACCAACCATTGCATACTTAATATTTGCTAAAATGTACAATTGAAGGTTACTAAAAGTTTTAATTTTCATGTCTGGATACTTTCAGTGCTCAAAAGCGGTTGCGGAGCGTAGCCAAAGGGATTTTCGAAATATGAACATGTTTGTTAACTGGGGCGCTAAGAATGTCCATGTCAAATTTCAGTTGAATAGATAATACTTGACAGCGTAACGAACAAACAAAGTCACTTTGGCCTTTATAATATTATTAGGACGTTGTTATGTTTATTTTCCCCGTTATTTCTACGCATTAAAGGTCTCGCCATATAATGTTTTTTATCACCATAATCTTTATTAATCATTTTATGCTTCTAAATATAGAGAACCAGGCATTGCGATCCATACAAAATTGGAGAATACGGTGTAGGAGTTGTGCTGTAGGTTTTAATATTCTTTTACTGGGGGTTTATTATGGGTGACCAAATCCATTATTAACTCTTCAAGATCAATTTTGACATTTATTACAAATAATCTGTTTTTCATAATTGGAGTCGCGAAATTTGTATAATACATACGTAATAAGATAATATTGTTTTTGAAAATTTGGCAGTATATCAATAGGATATTCAGTATTTTAGTAGGATAACTAATAATAATAGTGCATAGAGATATATCGTGCGCTTATAGATAATGGACTGTAAAATTAATTTTAAACCATAATTTGGGTCTTTTGTATGAAAAACTAATCTGTAATATATACACAGACATCTGAAATTGTATTATAATTTTTGGATTTACTTCGTGAAACTTTGTGCTCATGTTAACTGTGACGGATAAATAGTAAACTGTGTTTATTTTAATTTTATCAAAATATATTTTTTTAGTATAAGAATCGAAGATAGTTAGTTACCTGCGAGCAGGAGAGAGCGGGGTAAGTCCATGCTAGCGCCACGCCGCACACAGACTGGGCTCTCGCGTGCTGAGAAAGCCGCGAGCACGGCAGCCTCCCCCTTACCTTGCCTTGCCGTACCCACACCTTCACCGTGTAGCCGGTCCCGTACCGTACTCACTGCTGTCCGCACGCCGCACATACGGGTATATCACAAAAAAAACTGGCAAAAACTAAATTTTTGTGATTTTGAAACAATTCAGTGCCAAATTATCTTTTAGATCATTAATAATTATTCTTATGCTCTTTTTCGTATTTTATGCTACAATTATTAGTAAAAACAAACTAAAGGGAATAAAAATTATAAAAAATATACATATAAAATGCTTAGGTGTCTGATTTATTTCAAATATATTGTTTTAATCACTAGTAAAGTAAATTTACTCTCCTAAAAATATAAATATTAGCTTATTACAAATCATAACTTATATAATAAAAAAAAAAAACATTTGCGAACGAAAGTAAACAAATTTATAAACTAAATGCAAAAGTGAAGAATATCTATCGTTAAATTAATCAAAAAATAGTATATAAAAAAATTAAAATTTAACCCTCTTAGATGAAACACACAATTGTATAATATCTAAGTTTAATAGTTTAACGAATATATAACTTATATATATATATATATATATATATATATATATATATATTTATTTATTTATTTATATATAGCCACAACATATAAAATCTCAAAAATCTATATCTACCATTTTGCGATCTTATACCTAATGGCAAACTGTTGTACAGCCTAGGACACAAAATTAGAAACTTCTGTGCAAAATAGGCATTTTTGCCCCTTTTAGGCACAAATACATCATCTAACATACTATAGCTAACATACGGTAGTCTCATTTCCATACAAGCAGCATGACTACTCGGTGTGAGGAAGAAGCTAATCTCGTGAGTTACGATAGAGCTCGGAGCTTAGGGGCGAAGAAATGATATAATCAGCTGTCAACGCTGTGTGGAGGAACATGTATACAGAGAATGGTGGAGTAAGGTCAGAAGGATAACGTATTGTGTGAACTGTAGGAGAGCAGGTCGTACTGATGGCCGGATGGAGGGGATGCCCGATGAATGAGACGTGAAAGAATGAATCATCTACGGTGTGTGTTAACATTTCCGAACACGCTAGACAAATCAATCAATGAAAATATTCCTTATTCATACTGTATTACACGAATAACATTGCATGGTGTCAAAAACTTACAAATTTAAGACCATGTATATGATATTTTACTTAATTAAAATAGAGTACCGTACAATATCCTCATAGTTCCTCGAATGAATAAAGGTTTTTATTTATTAAATAAACTTTTACTTTGTTTTTAAATTTTGAAAATTCGTGAAAAACTGAAAGTTTGTGGGTAATTTCGTTTTTCGTAATGTCGTGCTGGCAGATGAGACAGAAGTGAAAATTTTCAAGCCTTTCTCTACTGTTTTGCTTCGCCAAAGCTCAGCCAGTAATATTGTCCTTGATGCAGTTTCTACTACGAAGTTTTCGGGTAATGTGTAACTCAAAAACAACACTCGTTTGTATTTATTTTGTGACTAAAATGAATGCAAATATACTTATGTACAAATACCCCGACTCATGTATACCTGTGAGATATATAAGATAAAGACTAGTATTCAGCTAAGGTGTAACTGATGGATTATAAGTTATATTAAATAGATTGTTTGATCTTAGAAAAAGAAGTTTAAAAAGTATATATTTTAGTTGTAATAATAAAACTAGTTTATCGCTCTTCCTTACAAAACGTTAAAATGACTTTGTAACAACGCGACTTACCTGTGGTATATGTATTATAGATACATGTAATCCATCATATTTACTATCACACCATCAAATAAATATTTAATTTGTCTTTTTAAAATAAAAATAAAAATGTAAAACTGTGTAGTCTTTTATAAAACTTTCTTGTAGTTATCAATTAAACGTACAACAAAACTCAATTATATACTCGTAATGTACCTGTATGCCTGGGATACTCTAAAATTCTCAAGTCTTTTTTATAAAACCTATTATTTTCACTCGTTAATTAGTTTGCGTTGCAGTACTTCGTTTGGAGGAGGGAGTGATTTGGTGACTTTAACGCAGTTTTCAGTTACACAAAACTGCAGAATTTTAAGTTAACGTCTTTGTTTTTAGATTTGGTATATGTTTAAAAGAAAGAAAAGGACTTCTCTAAAATCGTTTAATATTGCTATCTAACAATCTACCAAATATAAAAATAAAGACGTTAACTTAAAATCATTATATATATTGTGTACAAACATGAAGTAAAAAGTAAACACATAAGTTTTAGTATCAGCTGAATTATTACAATACAAATTTAAATTAAAATGTATACAGTTTTTTATACTCCTGGTACGTAAAAGAATCTGGGAAGTACCTTAAATATTATAATTAAAATCTATTAACAAATGTGTCCCACTCTAGTTAAAATTTAAAATACACTTAAACACTATTTGTATATTTTAAATGTACATATATATATAAACTAAATTTATGACAACTACTGTATATAGATTATATTTATTTTTACGTAATTTAGACAATTGTGAATAGATCGTCGCTTATTTAGACTAAAAGGTAATTTGGATTTTGTGATCAATTGATACGTTTGTTCTAAATTATCAATTGGTCAATTGATTGGTGAATTATCCAATTCGATTTTGGAAGAATCGTTTGGAATTTTTCAAATGCCCTTTAATGAGTAGCAATTATTAATTATTCCGTTGTAATCGAATACACTTTATGAAAATAATTGTTCGTCTTTCCTGTTGGATGAAGAACGATGATTATTGTAATATGTAAGGGATTTGTAGTTAAAACCAATATGATCCTTGGAACAAAATTCAACCGATAAGTTACATTATTTGATTTACAATTTTTGTTATTTGAATTTGGATTGTTTTATTAGTTGTGCTCTTGTAGTAAAATGTTGTGAAGGATTTTGAATTTTGCATGTAGCACGTTTATCTTTGCAGCAATGCAAACTCAGAATTTATTTTAGCGTTTGAATTTGAAATTTCATTGTACAATACAGATGTTTCAATAACGCAAAACAAGAAGACTCAAATTTAAAAAATTTTGAAACTATTAATAAATTTATTTATTTGTTAAAACAAATTTATTTATTTGATTTTCGCACCAATATCTTCAGTAATATGAAATCTTATAAAACAGGTCCACGGTACCATCTTCTCTATCTACTTTATGCAAAAACTATGTAATCCTCAATTAATGTATTACAAGAAATATTAACTAATACAAGTAAAAGAAACATGTTGTAAGTGTTAATGCAATTGTAATGCATCAATGTTTACAGGATTTAAATGCATACTTTTTCCTTCTCAATTTGAATTATTACTTCTCAAGATGCCGCAGAACTAAAAGCTAAAATACTCGTAAAAGTGAATTGCAGTAGTGATTAGTGACACACTAAATCTGGAGAAACGGTTAGGCGGTAATGCCGCGTTTGACTTTGATGAGTCGCTGAAAACAGGTGTTGCTGATGCAGGGAGCTTTCACATATCCGGGACGGGATAGGAACCAATAATCGGTGAACTGGCGACCTTGGAGAGGGCGTGGTGTGGAGCGCTGAGGCGGTATTGTTGTGGTGTCTGACTTTGATGAGTCGGTGAAACAGGTGGTACTGATTTTTGCTGATGCAGGGAACTTTCACATATCCGGGACAGGATAGGAACCAATAATCGGTGAACTGGCGACCTTGGAGAGGGCGCGGTGTGGAGCGGTGAGGCGGTATTGTTGTGGGTGTCTGACTTTGATGAGTCAGTGAAACAGGTGTTGCTGATTTGCTGATGCAGGGAACTTTCACGGATCCGGGAAGGGGGATAGGAACTAACGATCGGTGAACTGGCGGCCTTGGAGAGGGCGCGGTGTGGAGCGTTGAGGCGGTATTGTTGTGGTGTTTGACTTTGATGAGTTGGTGAAACAGGTGGTACGGAGTTGCTGATGCAGGGAACTATCACGGATCCGGGACGGGATAGGAACTAACGATCGGTGAACTGGCGACCTTGGAGAGGGCGCGGTGAGGCAGTATTGTTGTGGCGTTTGACTTTGATGAGTCGGTGAAACAGGTGGTACGGAGTTGCTGATGCAGGGAACTTTCACGGATCCGGGACGGGATAAGAATTAACGTACGGTGAACTGGCGACCTTGGAGTGGGCGCGGCATATACCGGCTTCGTGCCAGGATAGATAGTTATTGCTCCTGGAGCTCCAGTTGAGTACCACATATTGACCACACATCCTATCGTATCCTGTTGCTGGTGGCGGATGTTCCTCATAGTCTACCTCTCTAGTCTGTGATGTATGAGAGCATTTCAATATTAGTGGAACGTTGTCCATAGTTTGTATCTATATGACATAGTGAGGTAGTGTCTTTTATATAACAGCTATTAATTTTCAAACCCTAACTATCCTTTCGCTGTCCTACGATACATTACCAGTAATACTCCCGAGAAATCAAGAGTCCTAACAGTATTCAGGGTCAAATATTCAACAGTTAAAAATGTAAGAAGCCTCACAGCCAATTTTTCCCCCTCCGTTTTTGTTCTGATTACTCTCATTTAATTAGCGTTTACAAAGTCACCCCAGTGCAGAACTGAACCATTGTATGAAGTGTCTGTTTACTACAACAGAAGCTACATTTTGGGGCGTATATACGAGTCTATTGAAAAAAATAGGCGATGCATGTTTATTGTTAGCTAATTAGAAAAGTGTGAACATCTAAAGTTTGGATAAACATTGACCCAAAACAAGTCCGGTCACATAATTAAGAGTAGAAAAGGTACTCATCAATAAATAGTTTAGTGTTTCATTGGTTTCAAGATTTCGATGAGACACAAGTGGAAATATATACATGGAGTATTAGAGTAATAATGTAGCGTACTCAATTATGTATTTAATGATTAGTAGAAAATGCCGAGTAGTTTAACACATGCTAGTTTCTTACATATAATGAATAAAACATCTTATTATTGGAGAAAGGAGGAAGTTGTCTTCTGGTTTAATAAAATCAAGCGACTTGACGGGAATGTGCACACTACCTTATCTCTCTCCCGGTCACGTGAGGAGGAAAGTAATTTTCCGATGGAAAGTGTCCCTGACATCTCTGCGGGATCACCCAAAAAGTCTTATGCCACTCACTCCGTCCGTCCGGCACGCTTGTCGAGAAGACAATGCTCGTCTAGTGACCACGTCATGTCAGACCCACAAGTGTGAAGTAAACCAACAGCCTTTGGTGGATGTCCTACCCTGAGTGGTACATCTCTGCACATTCAATCATTTCCTTCCTCAATGATTAGTCAAGCAGATTCCACCGCAGAATTGAGATTATTATTCATAACCTGGGAGGCAGTGATCACAGTCCACATCGGCGTCACAACAATGGACAAAGAAAGCTAATCATAGCCCATACATATTTACTTTCTCTCCTTTTGTGGAAGTTTTTCTTTGTTTACGTTATTATAACGATTCGGCGAAACAATTCAATTTCTTTGTCTGCATCAGGAACAATGTATGTGTTACATTATTAATATTGACATTTGTCTTTACACATAATTTTGTCTTGATACATGGACAAATAATTGACATCGAACCCGAAGAAATTGAGAACAGCACAAGGTAAAGACTCAGGGTACTCTTCACTCGGAGCAGCCAAAATGTTTCCTGGAACTTTACATTTAGCTATTGTTTATAACAAAACACGATAATATCCGTAAATGTAGTGATTTATACGGAACGTGATATAGTTTAAAAGGTTTTTGTTGGTGAACACTTACGTTTGTCTTGTATACATTGTGCCGACTGACTTAAATCTGAGGTATATCATATTTGTGAAAGTTTAACTGTAGAATTTGATACAGTTTATAGTCCAAATTTGAGACAATTTTGGAATTTAAAATTGTTTATACCATATTCTGATGTTACACATATGGTTTATCTCGGATTCGAGGGTTGGCAGTTTAAATTTCCGAAAGGTAGAACTATTGTTTGATCGTGATCGTAGAGTGACTCTGACAAATGTTTTAGAATTTTTGGACTATTGTCAAGAATATTACTTCAGTAACAGTTACCGTATTTTGTGTGATTCAGGTGATATACCGTAGCGTACAAACAATAGGAAAGAACTCCATAAAAAAGAAATCATTAATTGATTCCAACCAAAACTGTCGTGGTTATTTTATTTATATATACTCTGAAGAAGTTTGATATGAATTTTATTCAATTATTCCAAAGTTTTAGTATAGTAAAGCCATACGATTCGCAAATCTATACCCTTGGTTGATTCACACTGCAGACTATTTAATTAAATTCTGTACGTTGCATAGTGATGTTGTGGTTGCTGTTATATAGTTAATTTATATTGTTATTGTAATGAATTTATATTGTTATTTCTATTAAGTATAATGTTTTTGTTATATTTTTAAATATTTATTAATTTATTGTTATTTACTTTGTTTATGGTTGTAGGTAGTATATTGATAAAAGAACGATATTGTAAATGATTTATGATTATAAAAAGAAGCTCTGGAATATTTAGTAACGACTAGAGACTGCTGTTAAAAGACAAAATTATCATTAAATAAAATTAATAAGGCCAAGTGTATTCCCGCACTCGCCGTACATGGTGCATTGGGAATGAGTGATGTAAAACTGTGTTCCGTAATACAATGAATAAAGGATTTTTGACCTTGAACTAAAAATATTCTAAGTATTGGAGCTTACATTAATACTATATTTTAATGAGGTGACTACGTATTGAGTAAAAATAAAAGATTTTCTGAACTCTAAATTGCTGGAAAACTGTACTGTACTATAGTTAAACTAGTAAAGTTTCTTGTACTGTCTATAGATGAATTTTCATGTTTTCTGAAGTCTATGTCAACTGTTTCATTGCGAAGTAATGTTTAAGACTGTTAGTCTATATTCAATGGAAAAAATGTCAAGGTTCACTTGAAATGTGTCTTTCTTACCGCCAGGAAACGACTTAAGGATGATTGTGATAGAATACTACCATCGTGTCTTGCTCACATCTATTGTGTGTCGTGTATCCTCACATGTATTGCATGTCGGTGATAGTATGTCGGTTATGCTTGCTGTGTCCGATCGGAAAGAACCAAACGTTTCCCATATTTTATGCTGCATCCATTGTACAATAGAAGCTAGTTCGAATTTCCTGTTTTGTGTAATTTACACTTATTTAAACCTATTTACACGAGTTTTCACTTAAAACTGTTTTTCTCAACATTGATAGCATTGAATAATAATAATGAATGAATAGTGATTTGAATAATGATTTATTCCATACAAAATACAAGTGCAAATTACAAATTACATAAATAGAATTTACACTGCCGCAGTTTAAAGTAGCGTGGCAGGGCAAAAAAATGAAAACCTCGATTCGTGTGTTTATTCTATTACATAACCATAAGTATACTATGCAAAAGTGTTATATTTGAAAACAAAATAAATAATTACTCATCTCAACTACCATTTTTACATTAGGCTATATAGACTATATTTTTACATTAGCATATTGTTTAATAAACTTAAACATGCTATAGCCGAACAGCCAACATTTAACTTTCAGAGGAAAGATTCTTAAATTAGGGCACAATTTGATATTGCATGGTAAACTATTTTGGAAATATTTTTGACCTACATAAACAAAAGATTGTCTGAATAGTGATTTCCTAACTTTAGGCACACGAAAAACATTACTATAATAGTATTAGGCTGTTACCATTACCATACTGGTTCCAAGCTGAACGTACAGTTAAGATTGTGTTCGGCTATTTTTTTCTCCTAGGACAAGAAGCTTATAAAAAGAAGCTAAATTGCACTTAGCCCTATAAGGACCTTAGCGCTGCTTCCGGAGTGACAGAAATTCAGGATGGGTAAGGTTAGGGGGTAGGGGCCGCCTCCTATCGAGATCCATGAGGAAGAATTAGGGCACTAATCTCAAAGGCATGTCCTCCGGGAAGAAGGGGAGGCCAGCTCTGAACCAGCCTCTCCGTCAAAGCAGGCAGGAGGTGGCACACCCTTGTTAAGGCTAGCAAGAACATCTGATACTAGGGAACGAACTCCACCAACTCCAACAGTCATCTCCTACAGTAGAATAGACCTATCGAATTACCCTTGCGCACCAGAATCTCTACATTTGCGGTTAGTGATGTGCCGCTCCTGGACATCCCTAAGGTTGCCCAGATTGAAGTGACACACCGGTTTTTGCTGTGCTCAGTGGTAGGTTCAAGTGGAAGGTATAAACCAGCCAGAAGTGATCCACTGACTTGGAGGGCTCGTTGTGTACCTGACTGTGGAGCTCCGCAATGAAGTGACTGATGTAGTGATTACATGTCGAAGTAATAGACCGGCTAGAGCGGGGCGGGAAGCAATCTGCGAGTGTAGATTGTGCATATTTAGCCGCAGGTCGCCCTGTTATTAGTAGGTAGGTGGTAGGTTCAACTGGAAGGTATAAACCAGCCAGAAGTGATCCACTGGCTTGTAGGGTTCATTGTGTACCTGACTGTGGAGCTCCGCAATGAAGTGACTGATGTAGTGATTACATGTTGAAGTAATAGACCGGCTAGAGCGGGGCGGGAAGCAATCTGCGAGTGTAGATTGTGCATATTTACCCGCAGGTCACCCTGTTATTAGACAGCGGAGAGAGGGTTAATGTTGCCTTCCTGTGTTTATGTGGCGTTGTCGTGGTCACGGCGCGGTTGTTAGGCGCGTGGTTAATCCGCGGCCTTCCGCCACATGTGTTACCGTTGTTCGATACGTTTGTCAACCAGGAAGCTTTTTTTGTCATTAATCGACCTAGATTTCTCTTATGTTTTAAGTACTGATCAAATTGTAGAATGATAAACCTCTTAAGTCTCGGACTCTGATACTGCAAAAACTCCGGAGAAAGATTTAATGAGGTTTATATGTGGCAATACCAGCTTTCCCTACCACGACTATCCACACTCTTCTCGACAAATGAACGTAACTTTTGTTCAGTCGCTAAGATCAGTTACGCTTACACTTTTTAGTTATGGCTATTCTTAAAAGAGATTTTGTGGCCCTCTGGTGGAACATGGTGGACCGTAGTCTGCTGGAGGCTAGAAGACAACAGTATTTTTGTTATTTGCGCACAAGGTCGTAAGAGAATATTTGTCAAAAAGCAATATTGCATGACAAATAAATTTGAAAATCAGTGTCAGGAAACCACTAAGATTGGATTTGTATTGAGCGCAGAGTTTCGTTAATCCATCAGTCTAACCACCCTAATCAAATGGGTGTTGTAATTATTCGTAATGTTTTTATCTCCTTACATAGCATATATCCAGTACATAGATACATCATCCAAGTACAGTAACTGTGGATCATCTAGTTTAGAATCACATTTTGATTGTTAAAAATAAAATACCAAATTAAACCTTTTTGATTCACTGATTAAGAACGAATACATTGAAAATAATACGTTTTAAAGTTGCCTTTTGCCATTTATGAATAGGTATCTCCAAATATACAATCGATTCTGAAATAAGATTAATTTTTAGGCTAATCATTGAACGTGCTACATAAACATTAGTTTTAGTTATATTTAAACGCAATGTTTAATTAAATATAAAGTATGTTACTTTTGACAGTTATTTTCTTGCTACATTGAAGTTGTACCTTATAAAATGTTTTTGTTTTCAGGTAAGACGTTTTGATTACGAAGCTAACCATTCACACGGGTATTGGTAAGTTGCTATAAGAAATGTAACGTTATTTGCAACGACTGTATTAGAACCTCTACGGTATTCATAAGCTTGAGTTATTCAGTGAAATTTGCGCTCGATGTTTCCATGCAAATTAGTTTTTATCTGGAGAAGAGCGAAAGTGTTTGTAATTACAGACCCTACGGAACCGGTGCCAGCTCAGATACAGTGGTTCTACAATGATCTATGGCTATATCGGCGCCCGCTTTCTCGATGATAACCTGCCAAGTGGATTAGTAATGCGAAGGTTAGACCACTTTCACTGCTCCAGGTTTGGTCTGACTAGGGGCTTCAGGATACCTGCTACACAAGGGCATTGGTACCAGTTGATTGACCATGCTATCGGACCAGTTTTGCTGTAGATAAGTGTACTCTATTATTAGAATTCTTAAGCATTTTCTCCAAATTAGTCAACGTCCAGCGTCCTGCCAACTCAGTAACGAAAACCATTAGACTCGACACAAGATGACAGCTCTGGAATGTTCTTCGATTTGGAATATTCACCTGCGAGCGGAAAGATTATTCAGGAGACTTCAATGCCAGAGTAGGCATGAAGGTTCGATTCCGGAAGGTTTTGGAAAGACAGAAAATCGTGGCAAAATATAAGCAATGATTTGGTTGATAAACTCATGAAAACTTCTAGTATTTCCCACATTTTCAGGATCTACGCTCGCCGATTTTTCAGATCGCACGTCCTTGAAAGGGATTTGGTAGTCCAAAATTTCTGTTATGCTATGACCTTGGAGACCTTGACTTCCTTTCACTGTCTGCGCACTCTATTTGGTTGTCAATAGCTGTTCTGTGTGACAAATCAAACGAATTCGTATAACCAATCGTGGATTGGTCTCTTAAACTGTACTTAACAAAGCTGGTTTACGTAGTTCTGGAATAACACGACTATTCTGGGTGCAATATGTACACAGATTTAAAAAACAAAATTAAGAATTATATTTTCTTATGAGTGTGCACATTGCACTCTACATGGTGTATAGTGATAGGCGGCTGACATCATTGCAAGAATTGACTGTGGTCTGTGATTCTTACATATCCGCGAAGGGGTAAAGCCCCTGGTTTATTTGCTGTATAAGACATGACCTTTTCGAGATTAATTTTTGAGATTAACCAGCCTTCATAGAATGTCAGGGCTGTCTGCAGAAGTAGGATCCCGACTTTTTTTACAGTCAGGCCTACCTACTTAATGTCATAACACACAAAACCCTTCGACGAGATTGGATAGAGCTGTTCGCTGTTGAAATTGGTGCTTGAACCAAAAGTGGCAGGAATTGAATCACTGTTTCCTTGATTGAATGCGATAACCAACTTCAATTCAAAGACTTGTGATCTTATTAATTACATACTCGTCGACCTTTCAAACCCCACCTATTGGTAACATACGAGATGTCCTTTAGATGGGTTTCTGACTGGAGGAGACAGATACCCACAAGTAAGGACCGGTTCTTCCGTTCACGGCCACGGCTTTCCCCTTGTCTGGTGGGGCTGCTTTACTCACTCACTCACTCACTGCTGTGCTCTGGTCTTGTATCTTACTAATTGGGAGAGACGGTTTGCCGAGCGGTCAAAGGCGTTGGTCTTTGCGCCTGAATTTTATATAGCGCATGTTCGAATCCTGGCTTTGGCCGTTGCTCTTTTTATCAGTACTGTCAACCTTGAGCTGTACCGACTCTCCTTGTTCTGTTTGATAAGATCCCCGCACAGGGCAGTGGCAGAATGAAGCTAAACGGTGAGGGAGGGGGAGGCAAGACTTTAAGGGTTGAATTATAAGAGTTACTTATTGCCCTGTTTTAATTTTTGTAGTTAAAAGCAATTTCTTGCAGTTAGCTGTTTTCACAGTTTCTAAATTTATGAAATTGCAAATAAATTAACAGTAATAAAATTAGAACAAAGGTTTTCTTCCGAAGTCCTTCTGTTCTTTAAGTACCTATCAAGCATGTAGTAGGGCACTCACTGACCAATAAAGCGAGTCATCAACCCACCCATCTTTTTATTAGTTGGGATTTAGCCCCGACGTGATGTGCTGAATTCACATCTACAGTTACCATAAAAGGTTGTGTCAAAGGAAGTACAACACTTTGTTTATATACGGTAGTCCAAATACACTTTGGTGTTGGCAAAATTAGGTGGTTCTCTGTACAATTTGGTGCAATTATTACGTACTTACATTTTTATTGGATTATTTTAATTGTAAACTATTTATGATGCATGTCCAACGGCCAACGTCTACGGTAGCGGTATGGTTATGGACGCGCCCGCACAGAGTTCACAGAGATCCCAACATGATCATGGAAATATTTGTCTCTTACTGTGATATATTTTATATGCTTTTAATCAAAATATAAGTAAGATATTCAATTCTATACAGTTTGTACGTGCACACACACACGCGCGCGCACGCACGCACACGCACACACACAAATCCAGACCAGTTATATTTATAAATTGGATAGTCCCTAGACACGCATTAAAAATTGCCTTCTCTCAATTACCATTTTGAAATTTTAAAATGTACCTTTCTCTGTTAGTTTTATAGCGTGCATGTGGGTTACTTTATGAGGTACAATAATGCTCTCTGACTGTAGCTAAAGAAACAATACTACAACTGTAGTGGGTGGACAGGCACGACTCATAACTCGCGTACGCGTGAGTGCAGTAAATTGGGAAAATAGTGGCTATTGCTAGCGACAATCTTCCTGTCAATTCTTCATAGTCCGATTTCACACCAATATCGCTCTAATTCTCCTCACAAAAAAGGAAATGCCCTGTAAGGTGGCCGAAGAGGTGTGAAGTCGATTTACTTCCGCTAAATACGGCAGCCTCCGGCCTGGCTTTCCCTTTCGGAGCGGTCCGACTTGTTATACGGCCGTGGCCGGAGGAAAGTGGTCATCCGGTCCCATTGACCCGGACAACATTGCCCGTGCCTGCCGATTGTGCGACAAACGTAAATCAAATCAAATCTGTTTTATTGCTGTGACAATAGTTACATCGTATAGCAAAACGTCAATTCATAAGGATATCCTAAAATTTCTGTCATTCATACTATAATACACATACATACATACATACAATCATACCTTTTTAATTCATCGCCAATGCAAACCCATTTCGAACAGCGGGGTCTGTCTTAAATTGGGCGGCCTCCCAGTTGAAAGCCAAAAACTCACCTGCATTATAAAATGCCTGACACACCAAGAAGCGGTTTAGGCGAGTCTTAAACGCCTTTGGCGTTGGAGCACCTTTGATTGAATTGGGCAGTCTGTTGAGGAATTGGATACCCGCTTGTGAGGGCAGTCGTTCATAAACCACCGTTCTGTGTTCTACCAGTTCGGTAGTTTGCTCTGCCACGTGGCTCATACATGTGTATGTCTTGGCCTCTGGTTAAGGCATATTTATTCATACAAAACAAAGTTGTTTCCAATATGTAGAGACATGGCAGAGTCAACAGCTGCAATTTCTTAAGAAAACTTGCCTGCACGACTCTCTGAATCTGGTTTTTGCGATGATTCGAATAGCTTTTTTTTTAGTCTGAATGCTCTTTGGAACTGAGTGTTTGCGCAAGCTCCTCAAAGGATCACTCCATAGGCCAGATGGGGTTTATACCAAGCTATAATACCCCGTAATCAGTACCTGACTCGGGCAGTATTTTGCTAAAGACCTCAGAACAAAGATGCCTGGCAGATTTCGGCGCAAACATGATCAATGTGCTCATTCCATTCCATGTCAGTCCTCGATCAAAGTACATTCCTAGGAATTTCGAAGAGCTGACCGTCTAGTGTGGGGTCAGCCATGAAGATGGCGGGTCCACACTGGTTGCTCGCAGTGCGCAAAGAAAAGTTTAAAACGTTAGTTTTTTAAGAGTTTATTGTGAGTTTAAGGCTGTTGAAGTATTGGACACAGTTGTTGGTATCAACAAAATCCTGTTTTTCCAAAACTTCGCTTGATCTTGCATTGAAAAAGAGAGTCGTATCATCTGCAAACCATACAGAAGCGACGATTCTATGTCGATGACGTAAAGCAGGAAAAGCACAGGACTGAGGATAGACCCCTTAATGACGCTTTAATGCTAGGTTAGGTTACACACTACATTTTTAAATAATTAACGAGTAGTGTAGGAATTTTAAATGCCGTATAACCAAATATCCATTATGATATGTTTAATAGAAGAACGGCAAATTAAAATTGGACTGTAGTTTGACGATACTTTCTTTAAATGGTTTAGACGTGTGCTAAGTGTTTTTTTGCAGTTATTCAGTAACGCTTAAAAAATGTTGGCTTCTTACATGTTCACAGGACTTATGTAACATATGTGTAATCTTTTCAGCCATGATTTAATTTGCATTCATAACTCGACTCCATATCGATAAATAGTCTCCCGTTCACTTGAACGGCTAGAGCGTGAGAGTTCCGATGGCTATCGGTCAGGCGATCTAAGGTATGCGAGTGAGCTTATTCCTTACCTTACTTCATTAGTGGACTATCTAAATAGTCTAATAACACATCCAGATGGCGCTGATTTATTTTCACGGGAAGTGAACAAGCTCGTTGCGTGTTGTCTTTCTGGGGGTAAACTCAACAATATTGTTGTTGTAAAAAAGCTGTACGATAAGACGTTTTTCAGGCGTAAAGTATTTCATACAGATACAGGTACACAGAATGTCAGAAACAAAGTAATATGTTAAACTATCAAAAAATAAAAAGTTTGGAAAATTCTCCTATCATCACACTTGCTAGTTGAATTAATAATGCAAAGAGCGCTAAACGAGGTGAATGTAGTGGAATCGTAAAAATATTGTATAAATAATAGGCTTTTAGTACTGTTTGTTGATATCAATTCTTACCAATAAGTGAGGTATATCTGTGAGCTGTGTGACATGTAGTAATATGAACAAACGTATTTTTTACACTATACAGGGTGTCCCGTAACTCTGGACAAATGTATACCACTTTATGCTCAGATCAAGACAAACATATTTCACCATATGAACGTGGGTCTACGCGTTGCTTAGTCTCTTATCTCTGTGTGTGTATGTTTGTGTGTTTTTTTAATTAATATCTTAAAACTAATAAATTAAATTGCACCAAGTTTGGCTGAAATGTTTATGATAAGTCCAGTTACTGAAAAGAATATTTTCTTTAGTATTTTCAAAATGGCGGCCATTAAAACTTTAAAACTGTGAATACAAGTCTTAAATACTAGAATTTTTCCTCACAGTTTTTAGAATAATAGTTTTTAGAAAGTTTTATTACAAATATTATGACAACAAAATTATTTAAAGCGAATAAAAATAACTGATTTAGAGCAGATTTACTTTGACATGGCCCAGATTGATAGCTGCCGTAATTCTGTTTTTGTATTGTTGGCTATTCACTGAAAACCTCAATGTGGGCCATGTCTTGTCACAGTAAATCTGCTCTAAATTAGTTATTTATTATTTGGTCAGAAATATGTTTGTCTTTACCTGAGCAATAATAACCTGGTATACCTTTGTCTAGAGAGTTACGGAACACCCTGTACATACAAAACGTTTCTTCTGGGCATGGTAACTCACAAAATTCAATACCTGTAAGCATGTGTGCGTGTAGAGACATGATGTAACACATGAAGGTCCCAAAAAGGCGTTTTCGCATGGTCACCTGTGATTGTATTAAGGATGTTTTTATAGAGAAGGTGAATTTCTGTAAAGTGTCAATATATTTTAAGCCTCTTTTTAATAGGTCGCAGTTCCCTCGACGACCTTGTGTTTAGTCTCACATAACCAATGTAAATTTCAAACTGTCTTCCTGCTCTCATTTTTCAATGTGCCACACATGATTTTTATATCATTGTCTAGTGAATCCCAGTTAGTTTTCCAAAGAGTGGACAGGGAAATTGTTACGTGCAATTTTATAATTGTTTTTAATATTTTTTTATAATTACGTAAATCTAAAATACAAATTTTGTTCATTGAATTCCTTTTATACGAACATATGCTTCAAAATACTTATTGTTTCGTCAAATTATCTTGTTTGGGTGGGTTTATGGTAGCACTGAAATTAACAGTAGTTATATGGGACTGAACACAAAGTAATCGAGGGGGTACTGCAGCCACTTAGTGAAGATTAAAAAAAATATTGACAGTTACACAGCTTCTAAGACGATACGGTTCTTCGAGTTGCGGGTTTCACTAATTAATCAGACACAGACGCTAGTGTCCTCCGTGTCAGCGGGTAGTACAGCGAGTAGTAGAGTGATGTCTGGTTATGGCGAAGCGAGCGCTGATTGTAGCGTGTCACGCTCCTGTCTGGGGAAATTGCTCGCGCCATGGAAAGTCTAGGTCAGCAGAATGGGCAATGACAAATGATCATCGCTCAACAGTTTCCATATGTTAACGACATGTGGAAACGGCGAGTCATATGTTACAGGAGCACTTCCTACGGAAACACCTGTAAGAAATAGAACAAACTTCGGATCTCATCAAGTCTCTATTGACACTTCCTAAAGAGGCGTCGTATTCGTCTTAGTGCTGTGAGGACGTAAACCAGATATTCAGCATTTTTGTTTGTTGACAAGGCAGATAATTCGGATACACCTTCTTAATACAATTGTTTCATTGCTATTGTAAAAACAAAATCACTTTAGTGGAATTTTCGACGAACTTATAAAGACCTCAATCATTCTCAATTATATAAAAACTGAATTCCCTTGACGCATATGAGAGATGACAATGTCTATGAACCACGTGATAGACTATCGAACTGTAACTGTAGTGGCCGATAACTATAAGTAAGAACTATTGGATTTCCTTTGATATCGTTTCCGACACCCTTTTGTACTATCTGTGTCGGAAGCACATTTAGTTTGAATTAGGGCTTACATTTACTGTGGAACTTAGCGAAATGGGGTCTCGATGGTATACTCGTTTTTTTAGTCCTTTTGGTGCTTGTGTAAGATACTTAGTGTGTGGAAGAGTTTTAAGGGCTCATTGGACTGATGGTGACCGATGTTATCATGATGGATAAGAAGTAGAGTGTGATGGCGTGGATGGACAGTGTCCTGCTGACCGTTGTGTCGTTACTACGTCAGTGTCGTACTCGAGATAATAACCGCGGTTTTGTCCTTGTGCGACTTGTCAGAACATCGTGGTGTCGACATCAAGATGATCGGAATTCACTGTGATTCAACCACTCTAGAGGCTTGGTCGACTGCGGCTTTCTCGTGTTGATTGAACTGGTCTTCTGCACACATCGACTCTCCGGTGGTACGGGAAAACTTTAGTTTTTACCTAATAATAGTTGCGGGAAAAATTTACGATTCAAATGAATAAATTTATTTATTTATTTTCCAATTTAAAATAAACGAAATTATAAACAGTATCATTTTTGGAAATTGGCTGGCCACTATTTCAAGTAGTGTGGCCAGTTAGCAAATTGAAAAAAAATAATAAATACATATTTATAAGAGCCTAGCATCTTAGATTACCTTAAGCCGTCATTTTGGGAATATACTAAAAAATATTTATGTAATATTACAATTCATAAAATATATTATACATAATACATACCTAAATATAATAACAATAAATATCAATGATTGCAATTAAACGAAATAAAGATCAATATATGAAGACCGTGAAACTCTATAAAAGTAGCCTACCTTACACCTTATGACATCGCGGTGTTGGAACAACCAATATACTGCTGCAAAGTAAGTCAAAATAATTAATTGTTGACAATTTTTTGTTTTAATTCATAAAATTTTTAGTGTAATGTAATGTGATTAAAAAGCTCTGGTCCCAAATACTGAAAATAATAGCGAAAATAGATTTATTTACCTTGGGTGGTCTAAAATTATTTACCTATCTAGTATAATAATATACATTGTCATTATTTACATCGTTTCTATTTCCTACATTTCCACTTTAATCAAAAAATAATCTTAAGGACTTTGTACACAAAAAGATGTTGAATATGTTTAATATTTATTTCTTCGTAGAGAGGAAAGGAACTTCTCTTTTAATAGTTTTTTTAACACGATACGTTAAAATTAGTTTTGGGTGGTTCTTTATCAAATACTTATATGTCCCGCCCCTACATAATGGCATATTGCAACCTAGAGTTTATCAAGGGAAAACATAGGGAACGTAGCTGATCAATATTACAAAAATTTCTTAAAAAGTTCTAATAGAAGATTTAAATTTTTTATTCAGGCTATTAGTATGATGTTCAAAACTTATTTTTTCGCTAAAATAATTCCTAGATATTTAAAATGGTTTACTCTTTCCGAAGGTTGACTATCACAAACCTTGTGTACCGAGCCAGACTGAATTTCAAAGATCAATTCACGAAGAATAAAATGAGTCACACTGTGTCCTCTATGTTCAGTGTTCTTATAGGTGTGTTAGAAATAACTAAAAGTGATTGATAATAAACAAATAACTTACTTGTGGTCTCAAAAAATAGTATGATTTCCATTTTTACATAAATTCAGAACTGTACTGTAACATATAATCTTGAAAGTGAATAACGTTTGTAATATGTATAGTATAAAAAAGCCGATAGGGCTTGCAATTTAAACATGTTCACACTAATGTAATGAACATTGCAAAGTCGCTGGACAGGTATGTTCTTTTTTTTCCACGTGTCCGTTTGGTTATTTAAACACGTGTGACTGAAAAGGCCAAATGCAATAGTTGGTGGAAACAATAGTGCTCTGTGACTTAATAATTAAAATTCTTACCCGGCTTGGGCAGACAATGATATATGTTCGCATATGTACGTTCACTTATTATATGTTGAATAAATAAAAAAAATGTTTATTTTTCTTCCTCAAAAGAGTTCATGGTAAGATCTAAAGTTATGATTATTACTTCTGTCACTCCAAACACTGTACTAAAAGTAAATAAAAATATCTTTATAATAGCAAATTTCGCACCTGTAATACACCGGTTGAACTGAGAAAGCGAAAATTTCTCTGGGGCGACAGACAACCTTCCAAAATGGCCAGTAAAGATCAACTGGAACGGAATTAACAGCCGAAACTCGGGGTTTATGCACCGTAGTATCTAACCGAAATGCATATTACGTAAACTAAATTGTTTCTGCTATCTATTTTATGCAATATTTTGATAGAAATGTTTTAAAAGTAAGTTTATTAAAATCTAACTGTATAACTGTCTGTAGTCGTCCTACAGGTGACATAGGACCAACAGTAATGTTAAATGATGAAATTATGAATGAAGTCAGTGATATTGAATTCTTGGGAATATTCCATGATAAGGAACTGATCTGGGATGAACATTCGAATTAATCACCTATGTTCCAAGGTGTCTCGTAACATACATGTTATCAGACATCTATCAAAGATCTGTCCTCGACAAAAACTTAATATTATGGAATGATTTTCCCATACCTATCATATGATTTAGAGGTATGGGCTAAATGTGCAGCAAGAAAACTAAAAAGGTTGTTTGTTTGAAAAAAATTGAGTTTTGAGGAGACTGAGGATAATGTTCAATCTTAGGAATATTGAATCATGTAAAGATGCCTTTAAAATTGTTGGAATTCTAACTCTGTCTTCTTTGTACATTTTAAAAACGATTCTGTATTCTCGTTATGAATGTACGCCGACAACGGGGAGGGACGTGCATTCACATAATACTTACTACACATAATACATCAGCATAGACTGAACCTATATGAAATCTTCCCTCTTATTCTATAGGATGTCTTTTTACTGTTTTGCTTGTAAAAAATTAAGAATAAACAAAATTCGCAATTGAAATTCAAACAATTTTAGCAAATACTGTGGTGTATGATGTAGATTAATTTGTAGACTATTTCCAAAATTCAGATTTAACTGCAATTTTTAATTTTAATTAATTCATCAATTTTTAAAGCAATAAATCTATTTACAATTAATTAACACTTCTGTAGGCTACAAGAAACTAAACTTTATTTTGTTACTTTGACAAAGTAATAATATATTATTAACTGTTATAAAACATTCAAAATTCCAAGTGTTTGAAACATTGTTACCAACATTATTGTTGTAAAGGTAATAAAGAATTTATTTATTTATGCAAACATAACAGCTTCAGTCGTTTGCTTCGAATACAATCTTAGGATTTACTAAGTCCGGAAGCTTAAGGTTCCGGTCAAACAAAACATGAAGTATAACTAGTTACTAAGCCATTTTATCGTATTCTATATACGTGCTGTTTATTAATGTTAAATAGTTAATGTTTATCATGATATTTTATTTCTATTGATATATTTTACACATTAAACTGGGTCAGCGAGAACTACGTTCAATTAAAATTGCGTAATGGCAAATAATACGCAGCGTAATTAAATCACTAATTAAAGATGTGCGAAAGAGCTCGCCCTCATATTCTACGTACCCTTACCCATTAATGTTTTTCTTTTCCATTTAATCCTGATTTCCTGTATTGTAATCCTTTGATCTCTCCAATGCATTAACACACCAATATTAGTAACCCATAATGTAGCTACAGAAATTACTAATGAGGAGATAATAGTTGCAGTTTGTGTAGTTTGGAGATAACATTGTTGAGGAAAAGGCATCTGGACGGAAATGTGAATTACTCATGTGTAGTTCAATTCGTTTGATCCATCAAACTTATAAAATCTTGGATACTCAGTTCATTACAACACACAGGAGTAGCTTTGTGTTGTTTACACTGTTCAATAAAACGCATAATACGTGCTTATATGTTTGCTACACGGACACCGATCTTGTGTTACTATTTGCTAATATCGATTTGCATCTAGTATCTCAAATACGTTGATCTAATCGACTCGCTCAGATGTTGAGACTCAGATATCCATAAATAACGAAATTAGAACGCTACTATAACAGATCACCCCTTCGAGTCACCTTTCACTGTGACCACTTTCAATTACGTGAATTAGAAGGGCCGACCGGAGTAGGGGACTGTGACTGTGAGTAGTCAAACGGCCTAGGATCGCCTGGCTATCTGTGTTTGTGACCTAGGACAATGCTGTGTGGAATGGCTAGTGGCTGCACGCTTTCTACCCGCCGTGCAGTGCGAGGCCACTGTTGTAGTAATGGACAGGGGACTGTGGCTGCTGTGAGTAGTAAAACTACCTAGGATCGCCTGGCTATCTGTGTTTGTGACCTAGGACAATGCTGTGTGGAATGGCTAGTGGCTGCACGCTTTCTACCCGCCGTGCAGTGCGAGGCCACTGTTGTAGTAATGGACAGGGGACTGTGGCTGTGAGTAGTAAAACTACCTAGGATCGCCTGGCTATCTGTGTTTGTGACCTAGGACAATGCTGTGAAGAATGGCTAGTGGTTGCAACGCTTTCTACCCGCCGTGCAGTGCGAGGCCACTGTTGTAGTAATGGACAGGGGACTGTGGCTGTGAGTAGTAAAACTATACCTAGGATCGCCTGGCTATCTGTGTTTGTGACCTAGGACAATGCTGTGTGGAATGGCTAGTGGCTGCACGCTTTCTACCCGCCGTGCAGTGCGAGGCCACTGTTGTAGTAATGGACAGGGGACTATGCCTCTGAGTAGTCAAACTACCTAGGTTCGCCTGGCTATCTGTGTTTGTGACCTAGGACAATGCTGTGTGGAATGGCTAGTGGCTGCACGCTTTCTACCCGCCGTGCAGTGCGAGGCCACTGTTGTATTAATGGACAGGGGACTGTGGCTATGAGTAGTCAAACGACCTAGGATCGCCTGGCTATCTGTGTTTGTGACCTAGGACAATGCTGTGTGGAATGGTTAGTAGCTGCACGCTTTCTACCCGCTGTGCAGTGCGAGGCCACTGTTGTAGTAATGGACAGGGGACTGTGGCTGTGAGTAGTCAAACGACCTAGGATCGCCTGGCTATCTGTGTTTGTGACCTAGGACAATGCTGTGTGGAATGGCTAGTGGCTGCACGCTTTCTACCCGCCGTGCAGTGCGAGGCCACTGTTGTAGTAATGGACAGGGGACTGTGGCTGTGAGTAGTAAAACGACCTAGGATCGCCTGGCTATCTGTGTTTGTGACCTAGGACAATGCTGTGTGGAATGGCTAGTGGCTGCACGCTTTCTACCCGCCGTGCAGTGCGAGGCCACTGTTGTAGTAATGGCCAGCTTACGTAAACATGCATGGCTGCACCCATGACACCATCCCCTAGTATGTGGTAATTAATTCGTTGCAGATACTAAGTTATATAACACGCTGCAAGAGTATTCACTTAGCGAACAAATATCAATCTCTTGTAAAGTACCTCAATTATGTGTTTACCGTCGTCTTTGTGCCTGTTCCGAGCGCGTCGGGACGGAAATTACTCGGCCTCGCTCACATAACGGTGAAGAACAAGTATTTGAAAAGAACCTGCTCGAGAAGTTAAACTGTTGTTTTGAGTTATAGGATATTTCAATGTAAAACCTATACAAAATTAATGGACTATGTTTCCCTTGCAATTCCCGCATACTTACTCCAGGATACACACTACACGACGAAGGTGACATTTAAATGTCAAATTCCACCACGCCACCTGCCGAATGTCGAGAATGTTGCTCATATATCGTAAAACATTGTGAACGAACTTATGGTAGTCCCCTGCATTTATTTCCATGACGGTGTATAAAACAAGTTGGCTGTGACTGTGTGGAGAAGAGCAGTGTTGGACATTGGAGGACCCCGTAAATCCGATGTGGCCTGTACAAGGTGACAGACAGGCAGTAACGTTTGCTCTCTTTTTATCCGTTACTTGCTCTGGAGTCTGGTATTGTCAGAGTGGATGTTATTAAAACTAAGTTTAAAAGTATCTAAAGCAACTATACCGTAATATGACTTTAGTAGCTTGTTCAATATGACTACTAGAGCTGCGTCGTCTTTTTGCAGTTACGTAGACTCTCCGTCTAAACCCCTTTTGAGAGGTGGGTGAATTCAAAATGTATTACGGACATCAGAGCATTTCGTGTTAAATAACGCCTCATACATAGCATATTTTGTTAATTAGTTATAATAATATAAGGGAAATTCTATTTATATTAGCTTATCGCTGTATTAATCAATTTTCTCCATCCTCTTCCTGACCGAGCCATGATTTGATCATTACATTCAATTGCGTTTAGTGCAGTCCAAATCATGTTAAGACTGATGATTATCATTTTAGTGGAATTTATTCTTGATGATATCGAGAATTCAAATGTCAATAATATGTTGTTGGCACCGGAAAATTTGTTTAAAGCGAAACTGTGAAAATCCTCTACAACATTATGTAACATGGTCAGTGATAAACACAACCTGTCTTAACTCTTCAAGGCAATTCAACTGGAAGTGCGTGTGTGTAGTACGTTGTTGCCATCCAAAGGAAATTCCATTAAATACTAGATTCCAATCTAGGGTGAATAATTCAAGACCTCTTCCTATCCAACCTTTGTATACTGTAACCGAAGTACGAGTATTATCTCCTATCTATTTGGTGGTAGTATAGTGAGACGGTGATGAGTAGTTGTTGAGTTCTGTATCCATGAATGAATCGTTTTGTTTGTAGTTCAGTTATGCTCTTACATCTGCAACTATAGCGTATCTTTTCCATAAACCCCATTACCTTCTCTACGAGAGATTTTGTATAGTAAACATTTAATGGACAACAGTCCCTTTGAGTAAAATATGTATAAATAGTGTGTTTGTACTTAGCCCAGTCGAATGTTGACATCCATTCCCTTCAATCTGCATTATCATTATGTAAACAAAAACGTAAACAATAGTCGCACAATTTAATGCGACATCTAAGAAACGGGCTTGTCCTTTAATGGGCTCAGACTCGGATCGGTTGCGACAATGCCACAGAATCGATAGGTCTCTGCCCGGTGTTTCACAATACTATGCTAAGATTTAGCTTAATCGTCCACGACGGGTGCGGGAGTGTTGTGGAGAGAGGAAGTGAAGGGTGCGGTGTAGACTGTAGAGAGGGCGGCGGCAGCAGCAGCAGCCTCAGCGGTCAGCAGTCACGGCGGGGCGGGACATCACGAGCAGCACGATCACGATAAACCTATCAGTACTACCGTTACCGCTACGGTCCAGCGACCGCTGTGTACATTGTCTCGGTACTGGCAGACCTCGTAGGTTGTGGAATGTGTGTACACCTCCCTCAGCATTTACCAGTTCTCCTGGTTTGTTTTCTTCGTGGGAGAATAATAACACTCAGTTCATGTCACGTAACAGGCTTCGCTATGATTTTAGGCAGAGAGTGTTACCTCAACCTCTTCTTCTTGGGGTTGGGAAAGGTTTACCATATTGTCTTGAAAGCTGCGTTCTACCGCCTTAATGTACAGAGTTTAGATTATTACAGTTTGTATTAAAATTTATCTTTATAATCATACTATGAGGAATGCTGTTTCTCCAGAATTTTCCCCCATGCCGTTTAAAGGCAAAGGCGGATTCTTTACGAGATCCTAGCCAGATAAGGTGAGTAAATTTTTCCCTATGTACACACACAATTTCTTAAAACTATAAATCTATAGCTTAATTCGTTCCGGATTATATTCATGTCAGTGATGGAGAATGGTAGCGATCATCTAAATCTTATGAATGGAAAAGCATCATCATCGATCTGGATTTTACGTAAGTAGACATAAAGTTTCATCTAACTTCAAGCCCTTAACGTAATTCGTTGTTGATATATTCCGCTCACTGATAGAGAATGCTGGCGATCATCCAAATCCTATGAATCGAAAAGCATCATGATTGATCTTTATTTGGCTTATGTAGACATAAAGTTTCATTAAACTTCAAGCACATAGCGTAATTCGTTGTTGATATATTCCGTTTAGTGATGGAGAATGGTAGCGATCATCCAAATCCTGTGAATGGAAAAGCATCATCTTCGATCTGGATTTTGCCTATGTAGACATAAAGTTTCAACAAATTTCAAGCCCCTAGCGTAATTCGTTGTGGATATATACCCCTCGGTGATTAAGAACGTTAGCGATCAGCCAAATCCCATGAAATAACTTTCATCCTAATCGAACTAGATTTTGCCGGTTTAGAAATTAAGTTTCTTCCAAACTGTTAGCGTATAACTCAATTACATAACAAGACATTCCCATGAGTAATAGGCTCCAATATCGCTAACGAAACTCCTTAGACGGACATACGCCACCACCCGACTCGGTGTTGATCATTTAGAAGTAAAGCTTCATGCAAAATTTCAGGTCTGTACCTCAACTAATTAACCAGATATGTATCGTGCGGACAGATACGCAGAAATGAAATTTCTCCAGCGCTCCCAAATGATAGGCTCGCTGAGAGCCTATTATGTTAATCGGTCAAAATCACTGTCACGTTGTTATAGCGTTGATTTCACGTGTGATGGTGTTTCCAATTCTCGTAATATACTCTTCATAGTATATGGACGTGATGTCGCGTTCTTGTTCCAGGTATTTGTTTTTTTTTTACTTTATAACCCGTGCGTCCACTTAGACGAATATAAGTTAAGACTATAGGTCATTACACAAATGTTTAAATGATATGTCATTCCCCAAGGTTGTGATAATTTATGTACCAAATGAAAAACTCGTTAACATACAGGGAATGTCGTGTGATGATGAATACGTGAGGAACTCTAAAATTATGAACCAAAAACATTTTTGTAGCTTGATTTTTTTGTAAAACCCGTTATAATTTGAAACAGGAAAGTGAGGAGTAGAGCAGGATTTAACGGAAACATTTGACAGTGTTGCCAACCTTGATATTTTACACTGCCATAAATTCTGAAAGTCGTCTGGTGATATTTAGCTAAGCCGGGCTATGAGAGATTGTATTTGCATCCTTGTGTACTTGGTGCGATCTTACAATCTTGCTGTGATATATCGCTGGATTGATATTCAGAAAACTCTACTCGCACTAAATCTACGTGCAGTAGCAACAACCGCACACAACACAATCGCTACTGGTCAGTGGAAAGTTGTTCTCCACGTTGTTTGCTAATTGGTGATAGTGCTGTCATTAGCACAGATCCCTCCCCGCAAAGTGAATGAAATGGTTGTAACTATTCCCATCGCAGACAAACAGTCCTACTCATATCTGGCAGATAATCCCACGTATGTCTTCGCCTATTCTCGCACTTTCTCTCCCGCCCCTCTGTCAAGGTCTCTCCCACCGTTAACCGTGTTAAGAGCAATGTGGCACTCATTTCAGTAATCTAGTTTGTGAGATTAATTGTTTAATATAGTAGTTAGCTACGTCGCTACAACATATACTGAATTATATCTACATACAACGGCAAGAATTTGTTTTTGTTGTCTGCTTGACTAGCTTATCACAATCTGGATGTAATTTTGAAAGTAAATGATTGATTTATTACAGAAACATACAGAAAATATTAAATATAATTGTGATAAATATATCTAAACAACCATGTACTAATCTTGTTGAAGATGGGGCATATATTGGCTTCTCTTAATTCGATCAGTGTAATAGAAATTCACAACAACCAATATTGACCTTTTCATTTTGTTTTTACTTTTGTGATGTGTCTGAAGAACATAACCTTGCTATCAAAAGGCCTCACAAAATAAAAATATATCGATTTTGTTTGTCGTGATTTTCCAATGTTTTTCACCAAACCACGCGTAGCGTAATAGGTTTCGCTTATATTGCATTTAACATTTCAAGTCTACAGCTACATGTGTTACTATGTATGTCTCATGTTGAATTGTCATATAATTGTACTCATTTTGTTTATAAACATGTATTTATCCTGTGGTTTTCTCCTTGCCATCATAGTTACCAGAAGATTTTTGTGAAAATGTTTCCTAACGCTCAGCCATCTTCCATGGAGTGGCATGCAGCTTAATCATCAAATTCATGTTCCTTACTTAGAAATGAATATTCATGAAAAACTTCATAGAATATTCATGAATATTCTATGAAGTTTATAGAATATTCATGAATATTCTATAAACTTAAAGTCTATAGAAAAGTTCTCGATATTTCGTGAGAAATAAAAATTTTACTCGAGTGATGGGCTTCGCTAACGCTCTACCAACTATAATGATTCACTGTTAATACATTTGTCAGTCAAATCGAGTGGAAATTGTCGCTATACGCGCACGTTCGCAGACTGGACTTCTTTCCTTTTACGGTAGAACGAACGTAAGAAAAGATTGACGTAAGTTTGCGGCATGTGCAGAGTATCACACGACTAAAATCCTACATAATGTTTACGTGCGTATTCAAGTAAACAGATCTTTTCTTCCTTAAGAAAGAAGCCAATGGAGATTTTAAAATATGAATTGAGACACGTTCTTTCTCATTTTTGACGGTTTACCATCCCAGATTATCCACAATAAAGAATGTTACTGTAAAATATCGTGTTATACACAATTTGCAATGCCTTGTACAAGCAGCTCTGTGAGGTATCATGTGTGTATATGTGTGCCTTTGACATTCCGTGGCGAGCCGAGCCATTCCGTACAGTAAGTTAGGTCGAGTGAAAAGGTCAGGCACGTTCACATTACATTAGTAGTGTCGGACGTGTGACACGACATTAAAATTTATTTCGGCTCTTTATTTTATAGATGCACTTACGTTGATTTAGGTTGACTTTATTCTTGTAACTGTCATCGCAACTTGTGTTGGACTTTCCATCAACAGACATTTGATGAAGGCGTTCAAAACGCGCCTTTTTGCGTCACAAACATTTTATAATGCAGGGGAGTTTTTGGAATTCGACTGGGAGACCGTCCAATTAGACGACTGATTCTGCTGTTTAAAGTGGGTTATATTGGCGAAGAATGAAAGGTGCGTAATTGTAAAATTGTATTTGTGAATGAGAATTTTGTGATATGAATGTAAGAAATTTTAGTTTAAAATACATGACGTTCGCCATACAATGTACTATTGTCGATGCAATAAAACTGATTTGATTTGACACTTACAAACATTGGCACTTAATTACACCGAAAAAGTTTTTTTTTACGAATTGTTGTGGGCCCGCCAAGGATTGATTACTTTTGAGATTATAACGAAAAATAGTGATCCCTTTTCAAAAGCTACCATATGGTTATAATAAGAGGAGATGTTGAAGTAAATGTCGTCATATAAAAGAAAGAAAGAAAGAAAGAAAAAAAAACGGAACACTTAACATTTTTTCTCCTGGGATGAGAAGATAAGAAATTGCGCCTAGTCCTAAAGTGACCTTTGCGCTGCTTCCAGAGTGACAGGATATTCTGGATGAGTAAGGTTGGGGGTAAGGGCCGTCTCTTACCGAGATCCACGAGGAAGAGTTTTAGGGCATTTTGGATTGGTTACTTTAGAGGGTATAAAGAAAAATAGTGATCCCTTTACAAAAGCTCCCATATTGTTATAATAAGAGGAGATGTTGAAGTAAAGGTCGTCCTATTACAAAAACCGGTACATTTAACAATTTTTATCCTTGATCAAGAAGCTTAAAAAATGCACCTAGTCCTAAAATTACCTTTGCACTGCTTCTAGAGTTACAGGATATTCTGGATGAGTAAGGTTGGGGGTAAGGGCCGTCTCTTACCGAGATCCACGAGGAAGAGTTTAGGGCATTTTGGATTGGTTACTTTAGAGGGTATAAAGAAAAATAGTGATCCCTTTACAAAAGCTCCCATATTGTTATAATAAGAGGAGATGTTGAAGTAAAGGTCGTCCTATTACAAAAACCGGTACATTTAACAATTTTTATCCTTGAGCAAGAAGCTTAAAAATTGCACCTAGTCCTAAAATTACCTTAGCGCTGCTTCTGGGGTTACAGGATATTCTGGATGGGTAAGGTTGGGGGTAAGGGCCGCCTCCTACCGAGATCCACGAAGAAGAATTTAGGGTACAACATTTCACTTACCGATTGTAAGTAGTATTTTCGCCATCAGTCTCTTGCAAGATGGCGGAGGTTGCTCCAAGAGAAGTTTAGTTCACGTTGTCCAGGCTCCCAGGAAGTCAATATTAATCGTTTCCCTCGAGAAGCAAAAAGTAGTCTGAGACCCTGTTTAGCCGGTAGCCGCCCAATGATTGACGCTATTCTAATTTAGTGTCAGACCCATCAACCGGACTTTCAACGGTTTACCGTCCTGCTTGAGCCGACTGTTGAAAAACTGTGGGAAAAACAGCGGAAGTACAACTGCGACTTCTCGGGCAACTCTGTGGTAATTGTCTAACGCGACTAATGGGGTCAGTGTTCCAGCGATGTGTGCTGTGGTGTGGTTCGCGCCAATTAGTAGGGGTTTTAATGGCAAGTGGGTCATCCGAGGTGACTGAAATTTTCTTAAGATCATCGATTTTGTTATTTTTAGAACAGTTAGCCTCTTCACTATCGTCGTTATTTACGGAAATTTCTTTAACGCATTTATTGTGCTACCATATATTCAACACATCATTCGTAAAATTCTACCATAACTGGTCACGCCGTTTAATGACACCAAAGTAAGTCCAAAAAATAATAAACGTAAATAATATTATATTTATTTGTGTTATTTCATTTTTGAAGGACTTGTTCAAGTATCCACCTTGTGATTTTGAAAGAATCAAATTATTATTGAGTATTACGTAATGTTTAATTTATACACGACCAGCAGTTACCCGCGGCTTTGCACGCAATTTCGTAGTTTTGCACCTGTATGGGCACTTCTGGCTCGAGCTAAATATATTTCCGACGCCAATGTTGTTTCCCTTGTTGCCACAAGCAAGAAAATATGTTAAAAAGTGTATTGTTTATGGTAATTTTAATTTACTTCGATGTTATTATTTTTTGTCCCGTTGCTAATTTTGCCTCTTTTCTAATTAAGAAAATATATATACACAGTTCTGAGAACCCTACTTTTGTCAAAAGACAACTAATAATTTAGGTTTGGTAACAGTCTTTGAATATAAAGTAAAGGTTAGACATTGTCTCTTATATCTGCACTGCTAGCAGTTACCTGCTCTTTTGCACGCAATTTAGTAGGCGTTGCTCTTGTATGACCATTGCCAGTTCGAGTGAATTATATTTCCGACTCCAATGTTGAGTTTGCCTTGTTACCACAATCAAGAAAATACGTCAAAAAGTTTATATTTATGGCCATTCTAATTTACTTTGTCTTTTATATTTTATAAAAATGTACAGCTAAAAGTACAGTAACAATGACACTACGTGTTTGTTTATTTATAAACTAAAAAAATATTGATAATACTATAGAACGTTTATAGCTGGAATTAGTATATTAGATCAAAAGTACAGTTCAGCGAACTTTTATCGTAGCGTAGTTTTGCTGACTGCTTTAAAGGGAGTCTTCGATGTCAAATTCTGACCATCTTATGTTTTGTGGCATCTTGTAAGATAGATGAGTACTTACCTAATCGCTGAAATCTAAACCGGCGTTAAAAATATTTGTACTCACTATAAATGTAAACAAATTTTAAACAATATACAATGTTTACACAGTACAGGGGATTACATTAGAAATTCTCTTTTAATAATTATTTCACAACTCTAAAGACCAGTGGGGCGTAGTCCGGAGGGATTATCAAAATAAGATAGGCCTCTATTCATCCCAGGGACCCTAGGAATGTCCACGTACAATTTCAGCGCAATCGGTTGAATAGTTTTCGCGCGAAACAAACAAACTTACTTTCACATTTATTATATATTATTAGGATTCTAATACATTTAAATTCGTTTCTCATATTATATTTTATCGATATATAATCAGCTGATTTATCTGTAAGTTAAACAAACCAGCAATCATCTCGTTGTCGTTGTGTTTTGTTAAATAATTTTCACTCACCACAGTCGTCGATCGTTATATCGAGAATAGGGGAAAGTTCTGACCATGCTAGTTATACTGTTAGACATAATAATGTATCCACGCCCTCACTAAAGTGCATCGAAGCATTGCAGATGTGTTATTTGCCGTCTATATTTTCTCTGGCCGTAATAGTTTCCGCACGTTGTGGACGTGACACATCATTCAGCACGTGTGTGATTTTGTGGTTACGAAATCGGTAATTTGCGGCTACGCGACGTTAACGCCGCATCGCGTCAAGATCCCCACGTTGATAGTGTGTAAATTGTGATATCGGGTTACAGTTACGTGTGTGTTCCTGATCACCTCGACTACAGCCTGTGTTGGTCCTCTCTCTGGCGATATCGGTTTTGATATATTTCATAATTCTAAAATTAAAGTGTACAGGTTGATTTCTTAAAATAATTTTATAACGTTTCTTATAGAAGAAAGGCACCACAGAGAAACAAACTTGACTGTGATGGCATTAAGCTATGACAGATCTGCATACTTATAGCTAAACCGGCTGGTTTTTTTATTATTATAATGTTTTAGAATATCTCCCTTGGAATCGTTATAAAGAAACCTGAAGAGATGTTGCAAACTTTCAAATTAGGTCTTTAATTTTTCTCATTTTTTAACAAGAGTAAAAATTCAAAATAACCAATTTTAAAAATGGCCCGTTTTCCGATTACAGGCAGTTTTATATTTCTTATGGAACATTCTGCATTTTATGATAATTTTGTTTATAAAGAGTAATTTCAATACTTAATTTTAGCACATATTTTGTACTTTGCAGCTAAGATGATACTTCGTTCTACTACGTGTTACTGCATGTAGTAAACTATACTTAAGTCCATGAATAATAAAAATTTCACTTTTGATCAATGGTTGTCTAAAATGACATCTGTACTGTACAAGTTTATTGCATGACAATACGAGTATCTGAGTTAATGTCACCTCTCCAATCGTGATTGAAACGTTTATTGAACACGCTTTCTAATCGGCTAGAAAACGATGCGTGAATAATCATTCACGTATTCCCCGTGTAAGTTGCAATATTATTATCATATGTGTAAGCAATACTAACTGTACCTTCACCAAGTTATTGTTGTATGCCTGTATGACTTCGAATGAACGACAACCTTAGGCTATTATAGTTATTGGACTATAAATTTTACGTACGTACGATTTGATACGCTCGAAGAATTACTAGCCAGGCGAGTGTAAAGGTGCGGTAGTAAAAAGGAGAGTGAATGTGTGCTTTTAAAGTACCGCCAATCGAATAAAACGAAGGTCTCGCTCGAGTCCCATTGCTTCATGTAGGATAAATGTATGTTATATACAATCCAGCGGTCAGTTATAATATGTAGAATAAATAATTTCTTGCCAATAATAAGAGAATCATTCATTGTTATGAGTAGCAATTTTTCAGTAAGTTGTACGTTCACTTAAAATTGTCAATTCTGTCATTTGATAGGTGTCATGTTACTCTTCATTTTATGCAAAGTGAGTATCGTAGGCATTCATCTTTAGCGGTATGTCAGTGATCTTCTCGTAACTGTGGAGAACAACCAATATGAGAGATATTAACTGTGTAAGTGATGTCTGCAGAAGAAATTTAAGGTTAAAACGCGAATTTAAACACTGTTAAAACGAGTTTGAACTCAGATCAGTCGAAATGTCATTAGTGATGAATGCAAAATTTTAGCTTTAAAATGTTATGACGATTGCGATGCAATTTGTATTGTTTTTATGCAATAAAACATTGAATTGAATGTCATAGCATTGGTTGGTTATAGTTGTATTAATTCCTAATTATGTTCAGTACATTTACGTTCACAATTATTGTCATCCAACAAGAGCAGTTGCGACAACAAGCGATTGGCGGTACTAGATGAACTTTCTGTAATCTCAGTCAGAGACTGCGGTTCGCGTAATGTAAAAGATGGTCGCATTAAGCTTGATGATATCGAGTGCAGGTCTGCGGTGGTGTTGCGGTCGGGCTGTGAACAAGAGCAGTTGCGACAACAAGCGATTGGCGGTACTAGATGAACTTTCTGTAATCTCAGTCAGAGGACTGCGGTTCGCGTAATGTAAAAGATGGTCGCAATAAGCTGATGATATCGAGTGCAGGTCTGCGGTGGTGTTGCGGTCGGGCTGTGAACAAGAGCAGTTGCGGACAACAAGCGATTTGGCGGTATACTAGATGAAACTTTCTGTAATCTCAGTCAGAGACTGCGGTTCGCGCGTAATGTAAAAAGATGGTCGCATTAAGCTTGATGATATCGAGTGCAGGTCTGCGGTGGTGTTGCGGTCGGGGCTGTGAACAGAGCAGTTGCGACAACAAGCGATTGGCGGTTACTAGATGAACTTTCTGTAATCCCAGTCAGAGACTGCGGTTCGCGTAATGTAAAAGATGGTCGCATTAAGCTTGATGATATCGAGTGCAGGTCTGCGGTGGTGTTGCGGTTGGGCTGTGAACAAGAGCAGTTGCGACAACAAGCGATTGGCGGTTACTAGATGAACTTTCTGTAATCTCAGTCAGAGGACTGCGGTTCGCGTAATGTAAAAGATGGTCGCATTAAGCTTGATGATATCGAGTGCAGGTCTGCGGTGGTGTTGCGGTTCGGGCTGTGAACAAGAGCAGTTGCGACAAACAAGCGATTGGCGGTACTAGATGAACTTTCTGTAATCCCAGTCAGAGGACTGCGGTTTCGCGTAATGTAAAAGATGGTCGCATTAAGCTTGATGATATCGAGTGCAGGTCTGCGGTGGTGTTGCGGTTGGGCTGTGAACAAGAGCAGTTGCGACAACAAGCGATTGGCGGTACTAGATGAAACTTTCTGTAATCTCAGTCAGATACTGCGGTGTCGCGTAATGTAAAAGATGGTCGCATTAAGCTTGATGATATCGAGTGCAGTCAGGTCTGCGGTGGTGTGGCGGTTGGGCTGTGAACAAGAGCAGTTGCGACAACAAGCGTATTGTGCGGTACTAGATGAACTTTCTGTAATCTCAGTCAGATACTGCGGTTCGCGTAATGTAAAAGATGGTCGCATTAAGCTTGATGATATCGAGTGCAGGTTCTGCGGTGGTGTTGCGGTTCGGTCGGGCTGTGAACAAGAGCAGTTGCGACAACAAGCGATTGGCGGTACTAGATGAACTTTCTGTAATCTCAGTCAGGATACTGCGGTTCGCGTAATGTAAAAGATGGTCGCATTAAGCTTGATGATATCGAGTGCAGGTCTGCGGTGGTGTTGCGGTTCGGGCTGTGAACAAGGAGCAGTTGCGACAACAAGCGAATTGGCTGCGGTACTAGATGAACTTTCTGTAATCTCAGTCAGATACTGCGGTTCGCGTAATGTAAAAGATGAGGTCGCATTAAGTCTTGATGTTATCGAGTGCAGGTCTGCGGTGGTGTGTTATGCGGTTGGGCTGTGAAAACAAGAGCAGTTGCGACAACAAGCGATTGGCGGTAACTAAGATGAACTTTCTGTAATCTCAGTCAGAGACTGCGGTTCGCGTAATGTAAAAGATGGTCGCATTAAGCTTGATGATATCGAGTGCAGGTCTGCGGTGGTGTTGCGGTCGGGCTGTGAACAAGAGCAGTTGCGACAACATAGCGATTGGCGGTACTAGATGAACTTTCTGTAATCCCAGTCAGAGACTGCGGTTCGCCGTAATGTAAAAGATGGTCGCATTAAGCTTGATGATATCGAGTGCAGGTCTCGGTGGTGTTGCGGTCGGGCTGTGAACAAGAGCAGTTGCGACAACAAGCGATTGGCGGTACTAGATGAACTTTCTGTAATCTCAGTCAGATACTGCGGTTCGCGTAATGTAAAAGATGGTCGCATTAAGCTTGATGATATCGAGTGAAGGTCTTGCGGTGTGGCTGTTTGCGGTCGGGCTGTGAACAAGAGAGCAGTTGCGACAACAAGCGATTGGCGGTACTAGATGAACTTTCTGTAATCTCAGTCTAAGATACTGCGGTTCGCGTAATGTAAAAGATGGTCGCATTAAGCTGGATGATATCGAGTGCAGGTCTGCGGTGGTGTTGCGGTCGGGCTGTGAACAAGAGCAGTTGCGACAACAAGCGATTGGCGGTACTAGATGAACTTTCTGTAATCTCAGTAAGAGACTGCGGTTCGCGTAATGTAAAAGATGGTCGCATTAAGCTTGATGTATCGAGTGCAGGTCTGCGGTGGTGTTGCGGTCGGGCTGTGAACAAGAGCAGTTGCGACAACAAGCGATTGGCGGTACTAGATGTCATCGGTTCGCGTTCGCATTAAGCTAGATGAACTTGCGGTCTGTGAAAACAAGAGCAGTTGCGGACAACAAGCGATTGGCGGGTACTAGATGATCTTTCTGTAATCACAGTCAGAGACTGCGGTTCGCGTAATGTAAAAGATGGTCGCATTAAGCTTGATGATATCGAGTGCAGGTCTGCGGTGGTGTTGCGGTCGGGCTGTGGAGTATGAGAGGATCACCTGTTCGACACTGATGAGGAACGCCGTAATCTCGCAGGTATGTGGAAGTGGCGACGACGTGAGAGTTATTGACACTGAAATAAGGAGAGTGTAGCATATCTGTGGCCACTTAGTGGCGTAAAGAGTTAAGGGGGAATTTTCTTTGTAGCGACTCTTGCTATATCGCTCAGCGATTGTACAGTTGCTGTGAACCGGTAGCGTTGTTTCAATTGGGGCCGTTGTCCCTGACGTGACTGCGACTGGAGTGGCTAGCGATTGTAGCCGACTCAATCGCAGTCAATCGCTAGCGATTTGGACCGCGTGCCGACGTGAATGTCATAATTTCATCAAAGAATACCTCGTACTGGCGTTTACGAAGTGAAAAATTCTCTGTAAAAGGTGTAGAGTGCCAAAGGTATTGGTAATAGCACCATAAGTGGGAAGATCAGATATGTGCAAATTATAACTTTGGGTCGCACAAATCTGAAATAGAACCCAAATGAAATAGATCAGGGTGTGATGATCTGGGGGTCATCATTGACACCCTTGCCCTCAGTGGAATATGCTTATCAGATTAGCTTATACACCAGCTAATAGGTTAAAATAAAAAAAAACTAACTTTATAATTTTATGTTGTAGACTTACGAGGATGGTAGGTATTATCTAATTTTTTTTTTTTTTTTTTCAAAAAGTGTACCGAAATATTGTTTTCACTGCTATATTCTATATTTTGACCTCTATGTGGACAATCTATGATAGCTCCGGGCCTCCGGCTTAACATCTGTTGACTGAAAACCTCACAGCGAAGCTAGAATATAGAATATATACAAACACTTAGTGTCTCAATGTCTCGAGGTGGTGGGATTGGAAAATGTAGAATGATAAAGATTTTATAGTATTTCTTCATAAATGAATGAAAAAAAAATTCACAATGAGGGAAATTCAAACTGCTGTTTATTTAACATATTGGAAAAAGTTTATCATCATAAAACCTTAGTAGGCCATATTAAAGTTTCCACTGGTCCTCTGAAAATCTAAAGAACTGTGATAAAAGTGAGTCGTCACGTTACAAAAAGTTACTTTGTTACATATTAATATCCTAAAATAGCCTTCTCAAAGTCACGTGTACCAATTGATATTTCTAACGTTTCTTCTTAAAATTCTCAAAGAACATCAAACAACAATTTCTTCCGTCTCAAACTCATGGTTCACATTCACACGCAAGTCAAGAAATAAATGAACGGAATCGCTCCACACCAATCACTTTCGGGGACTATGGTCTCGCCATGTCCTATCGCTATCGCCAGTGACTATCGCAAGAGTTGCTTCAGGGACAGTACACATTAAATTGATGGTGTGCTGTCCTTGAGTCGGACAGTGGGTCCCAGGCCGGGAACGTGGACCCGCTGTCCACCCCTTAAGAAGTAGGTAAGAAATGGTTCTTACAGTTTAACGACGTGGACCTACAGTCCGTTATCGTGCTGTCCTAGACGTACAGTAACTTATATACCCGAAGGAATGTCGACTTGGTAAAGCTCTATTAATTTTAGTATATGGAACAATGTAACAACAAGAGAGATCGTTACGCCCATCTAATCCCGCCCGCGTGTGTGCAAATCGAGTATCAGAGAAACCATCATTATCACTATAATGATTACCCTTCGCGTAGTTTCCGTTCTCTCTACTATTTCCCCAGATGTATAAAATTTCGTTCTTATCAGCAAAGTATAAAATAACGCCAACTCCAACTAGATTGGGCGTAAAGTCCTAAGTAGACAAAGCTGATAACGTGATACTGTAGTAGTATAAGCGTACTCAGTGTAGTCGTATCAATATACAGTGACGTCAGTCCGTGTGTCCCAACATCTCATAGTCGTTGGGCCGACCCAATTCCTAAAAGTGTAATATTGTCAACATTCTACGCGACCATAACAAACAATCATCTTCGGTTCTGACAACAATGCCGGGATTGTTGGGTCTGTGTTTTCGCGACACGACGCGACGACGTGTCAATTTGCGTCCCACATCGGTGACGTGACCGGGCACGGCTCGGCAGGCGAACGTGAACGGTGGACGCGATGTCGGGCCGAGAGTGAAAGTCAAGGCCGCACCTCAGCCTTCACTGGTCCCGGTACAGTTTCATCCATCACCGGTACTTCTGTGGTGACGCCACACTCCACTTCCTCCATGCTAATTAGTGAAACGTGATTACTGTGTGTACGCCGGATAACCTGCAGGAATGTTGCTATTGTTGTTGTTAGTTATATACGCGTACGTGTACTTGTTGATAAGCCTCTCAACCTCTTTCGTCTCTCAGTGATTGCAATAAAATCTATTTCAGTTGTTAACATGTACACGGTATGTACAAGGGAGTCTAAAAGTAATAAGGGGTGTTTCGAAAATGCCTGTGTTCGTACAAAGCATATCTAGCTCAATAAATTACTTGCTTAAATTTACAAGGTAGAAGTACGCCACTACGTGACGTAACAGGCTTCGCTGAGGTCCATGCAAAATTTCAGATCTGCAGTTCATTTTATTTTCGAGATACTATGCGGACAGATACACGGAAAGACAAACGTACATAAAAGAAGAGCACGAAAAACTACGCATTATAGAACTCGTTCGTGTAGAAATTAAGTTTCATGCAAAGTTTAATGTCTATGTAAGATATCGTTCTTGCCATGCGGTAAATTCTGTTTTTGATTCATTAAATTGATATTGGTCAGTGTTGGTATCAGTGTTTAAATAATAAAAGTCTACACATCAAGTTACCACAAAATGACGTTAAATGTATTGGGAGCATTAGGCTACATTTGTTAATAGTAATGTGTTAAATCACATATGTGTATACTGAGTTTGTCAAAAACTTTATTTATGCTGATATTTTCTCGTAGTCATCGTGGTTATCCATAAGATCAATGTAGAAATATTCGCTAACGCTCAGCCAAATCCCATCAAGTGACATACACCTCTATTGAACGAAGTGTAGCTCATATAAAAATATTCATGCAAACTTTCAAGCCTATTGGTGAATTCGTTTTCGAGATATCATTCGGACAGACAGAATGAAATTTTTACAGCCGTTCGAACCGCTAACGCTCAGCCAAAAGGTTTTAAATATTAAGTATAATTTGGGAATATCACTCTATATTTAGAGCCGGACGTCAGCGTAAAGCCCTTTGTAATGTCAAAAATTATTTCCAATGTAAGCCCATAATGAAAGAAATGCAAGGACTATAATCTTAACAAAACGCATTGGTTCAGAAAGTATATGGCAATAACAGACCTGTTAAAAAGAGTATTTTTGTGAGAGGTATTATATTTAGACTGCAAACAGTTACAATACTAAGTTTGGTAACTTGTGTTAAAGTTGCACGTTATTATATTAACTTGCTCAAATATATGTTGGCAACCATAATAGGTTACTGGGAATAGTTATCAGAATAGGCTGACCGAGAAATTGAAGGCTTTGTTGCTGAATGACACAATAATCTAATTACCCAGGAATGGAAAGACCCAAAGGTTTAAAAGCGTGAGATTTTAGATGCCAATCATAGAGAGACAAATGGCGGATCAAAGTCCTGGGATTCCAGATAACAGAGTTGAAATGCCTAGGATACGAGATTCCATGGGAGTTGAATTGGGAAATCCAGGGAACATGTTGGGAGTTAGAGCTACAAGTGTCTCTCAAAACTCTAAAACTGTAACTTTTCGTCTTCTGATGTACAGTTCCTATGTAAGCTGTACATTTATTTCTTCATTCATATTGGTTTTACTGTGAACCGAATTGCATAAAATTTTGGAATTAGGTTCATCTTACCCTTAACTTCAAAAGTGAAAATGATTTGAACTCCGCAACCACCCTGGGGGTGGTTGCCACCCCTTCTCGGGAGTGAATTTATTTTTTTCAAAATAACCTCGGATATCGATAGAAGGCCTAATTTTTAAGCAAAAAATCATCTATAACGTTTTTCGAAAAATCCAATACTTTTCAAGTTATTTGGCAATTGAAAATTCGCAATTTTTTCACGTTTTTCATTGGTTTTTTACAAATATCTCCAAAAATATACGTTTTTTATCGAAAATTTTATAAAGAACAAAATTGTAGCAGGGTAAAACAATTAACAATTTTGTTTTTTATAAAAGTATTCTAAGTAAAAATATTAAGCTAGATATTAAAAATCAAAGCCGTTTTTTTATTTTGTCTGAAATTTAAAATCGATGTGGTCAACGCCATCTAGCGGCGAGCAGATGCATTTTTAGGCATTCTAATAATAAAAAAGAGTTTTAATAGTGCTTGAAATAAGCTTTAAAATGAGCACTATTAAAAGTCTTTTTGCACGTAAAAATGAGTGAGCTGTATTGCAAAATAAGAAGAGCATCTAATGTTTTTTTCTTTTAAATCAATGGGTGTCATAAGTGCCATTTCCACCAAAATTAAAATTAATCGTATTCCGCCTAGAATCAACTTTATTATGAAGAGTTTAATAGATTATATCAGTTTGGCTGCTTCAGGACACATCTTTTTCAAAAAAGACACACAATTAAAAACAATTTCAAATTTTTAAAAAAAACCAACTTTTTTTCATAATATCTCAAAAATGACGACATATACGAATAAAAGTGTAGGTATGAAAAATGTAAGTATATTTCTGACAAAAATTTTGGATTTTTTGATTTTTCTGTAAAACAAAATTTTACGGAAATATGATTGTTTAAAAGAGCGCGTGGCAGCGCAATCACAGCCTCTCTCAAGCACTTTAACCCTTCACCGTTTGAGAAAAAGGTTTTTTACTATATATTGCAATGAAGGATGTTGTAGCTCTCTTAATTACCTTTACAATGGTTTTTTATAAATTGTGATAGCAATGAAAATTGAAGGAGTTATGGTCAAAAAACTTATCATATGTTTTTTTTACTTAGTAACTGAAAATTTCGGACTGTGAATATTTGGAGCAATGTGAAAGTACGCAGTATAATTGAGACCCAAAAACTATTGTAATGTGTATATATACATAATATGGCTCATATATTTTGGAAACGTAGGCATGAATACATACCAACTTTCTTATATGTATATATAACACATTTGAGTGAATTTTGTATAATTTGTAAATATTTTATCCAATAAATGGCAATTTTTTACTCTAAATTAAATTATTTTTAAATAATATGTAATCATATATATTTTACTGTTTTAATTTAGGGGTAGTTTTAAGGGTAGAAAAGCTTAAAAAATATGATAATCATTTTCATATGTGTGGAAAATATATTTAAATCCTTTTCATTTTATCAAAAAAATTTTTACAATTTTTTTATCAAGGGGTAGTTTTCAAGGGTTGAAAGGGGGGTTAAAAATTTCATAATTATTATAGAAAATATAAAAATATTACTAACTCTATACTTACATCTTTTTATATCATACCAAAGTATTTTTTGTAAATTTTTTTTCAATTTAGGGTTGTTTTGCAAGGGTTTGTAAGATGTTCAAGGGGGTTGAAAATGATTTTAATATGAGGTAATTGTGTTAGAAAACACTTTAAAATTTCACCACTTACTATTAAAAATGTTTACTAGCGATAAAATGGCTCAATTTCAATTTTCCCATTAAGGGCTTGTTTACACCCCTTAAAAATAATAGGCGGAGTTCAGATCATTTTCACATTTGAAGTTAAGGGTAAGATGAGCCTAATTCCAAAATTTCATGCAAATCGGTTCACAGTAAAAAAATTCGGATGGTAAGACCGTATTTTTCGCTTCAATGACTGCACTATATGTAATCTGTACATTTATTTCTTCATTCATATTGGTTTTACTGCTTTGGAAAACAATTTTATTCTGGTTTGATATCTGGTACGTGAACCGTGTAATTTGAACAAAATGAAAAATGAACTCCAAACATAATCGATTCACAAGTTCGAATTGACAAAATGTTTTATCTTGTTTTATTAATTAACGATACCACAGAAACTTTGTCGTTGACTGCTGGCTGTGTTGTATATAAAAAATGAGTATTCACAATTCATTTATACTTTTTTATTCTGTTTTCAAATACACGTTAGTAGTAGAATATTATTACCTTAATACCTTACTCGTAACTTCTATGTAAAATATTCTTGCAGAGTAATTTTGGTTATTTTGTACCTTGTTAATTATTATTTATACTTATATTATGTAAGGGATGTGTTATATGAAGAAATCAAGGAGGATCGAAAAATGAGGCTCTTGACATATATGAAAGTTGCAGCATTTTTATCGTGAACTACCTGTCTTATGTAGTTTTAAAGATAATCAATTTAAAACTCAAATAAAATTGTCATAATTATATTAATGATATTACAATTATGTTAATTTATTTGCTTATTTGAATAATATATGTGGGCAAAATAAGTGTGTATACAAATATTGTATTTTGTTTAAAAACTTCAAGAAATGTATACCAAATTTGTGGAGGTTGTTACATTCAGGTGCTGCACTGGGTTTTCTGGTTCCGATAATTTATTTATTTATATGTCATAGAACTGGTGCGGATATTTTTTATTTGAAATGTATATTGTAAATGTTTAAAATAACTTCCTTGAAGACAGAAAAAGTAGAAACTTTCTGTCATTCCACTTAGAGTAAAATACAGGCGATTGGAGTTTAAAGTTGGGCAAGTTGTTTATCAAGGCCCAGATAAAAACTGTTGCAGATAAACATGTTACTTTTTACAGTATATGGAAGGGAAGTTATACTGTTTTTAACGGTGCGTGACTATTACAAAATTATATATGTCATAAAACATAATTTAATAATATTTACATTTTGTAAATAAATAAATTTTATTTTCAGATAATAAAATGCCTTCCCCTTCAGTAGCCTTTCAGTACATAGGGTAAAAATTCCACATCCTTATCTTCATTAGATTTCTTGACCTGATTAGTTATTCCTTAATTCCGCTTCAAATACCCACCAGTCCTTGAATTATCAAAAAATATTTTTTTCTAATTTACCTGTCTTTGGAATGATACCTTGAAGGATGTGACAAAACTTTTGTATAAGAATAATACATTGAAATAGTATAAGAATTTAAAATTGCACGACCTTAAAAACTGAATACAGTTTGTGGATGTTTCAAGTTTAGTAAGTTTACTAACATAACTCGGCAATGCCTTCAGTGTTAGGCTGTGACTTGCTGTATAGGCTGGCGTGTGCGTTGCAGCGTGTTTCTGCAGGCTTAGGCATTGATTGTCTAAATGTTTATTCGTTTATTTTTTATAATACTAATTACATTGGAACTCTCCATGTACGAGACTTTAATACGATACAAATTTGTATGTCGATGAAAATAATTCCATAGTTTTAAATTGTATTGCTATATAATGATAAGAGTCAGTACAGTAAATATGGCAATAGTTAACTATATAAACAATTATTTACTTCTTTGTTTAAAGTTGCTGACGATAGAAGATTTAAAAGGATAATAGGAGTTTGGACATTCGCCATCTTTATATGTCACAAAATGTATAACACCCAAATATGTTTTACATTTTATAACATACAGTGATGACAAATGTCCAAAATAATAATTTTTCACTTATCTAAAATAGTTTAAATAGTAATTTTTAAAGTATGGGCGAAATAATGAGATTTAAAGGAAAAGAGTTAGTTTTAAAGATGGCTCTGTAATTAATTTTATAGCGACATCATAAGACCAGGTCTAATGTAAATAGTTGTATGCAAAATAAATATATATATTTTAATTTTTTTTTTTAAATTGTTAATATTTAAAATTATTTTCCAAATTTTGGGCTGTATCATAAAAGTTTATTCATATATCAGTCTCTCCAATAAGCCAAAAACCTGTCTCCAGCAATGACTCTTACTAGCGCAGTAGTCGTAATACAGTCTTTGGTGCCAGAAACACGTGCTGCAATCTAGGAGATAAACAATGAACTAAATGATATGCTAGTAGCAGAATATCATCTAGGTTCTGAATCTTATTTTACAGTTGTTCATTTCCGCACTCAATCATTCTCACTCTAATATTCCAAAATCCCATGACTCCAGCAATGATTCTTACTAGTGCAGTAGTCATAATACAGTCTGTGGTTCCAGAAACACGTGCTGCAATCTAGAAGATAAACAATGAACTAACCGGTATGCTAGTAGCAGAGTTTCATCAAGGTTCTGAATCTTATTTTTACAGTTGTTCGTTTCCGCACTCAATCATTCTCATTCTAATATTCCAAAATCCCATGACTCCAGCAATGATTCTTACTAGTGCAGTAGTCATAATACAGTCAGTGTGGTGTCCAGAAACACGTACTGCAATCTAGAAGATAAACAATGAATAAGCGGTATGCTAGTAGCAGAATATCACCAAGGTCCTTAATCTTATTTATAGTTGTTCATTTCTGCACTCAATCAGTCTCACTCCAATAGTCCAAAATCCCATGGCTCCAGAACTACTAGCGCTGTTATCGTACGTAATACAGCCGTTGGTACCAGAAACACATGAAGATCTAGTGTACCGAGCGGGGAATCCAGCGAGGCCAATCCCTAAAGTTACACACCAAACGTGTTTTCTATGTACGAGACTTCAAACTTGCATAGTACATGCATAAGTTATATTTTATGGTGAGTGGTGTTATCACTGTAAAGGTCAGTGAGGCGGATCTGTGGAGTTGGAGGTCAAAACACTCTTGTATCCGTGTGAGATATATTGCTTGCTGAGGCTTTCACACCACCGTGTTGTAAGTGCTCCTTAACATCCGTAAATATCCGCGATATTTTATATAACTTAGGACAAAAAAACTGATTTTATGTTGAAAATAGGATTCTGGACATTTGCCATCGTTATATGTAACAAGTTGTATAAACACAACGTTTATTATTGTTATACGATGTCTTATACATTTTGTAACACATCACTATGCAAGTGTCCCAAATCCTACTGTCCTTTCAAACCTTTCATCGACAATAACAAATTTTAAACAAAGAAATTTGACAACTTTTTGAACAATTGAGGAGATTTTAGAACATTGCGATTGCATGCATTTACTACCTTATTGTAAATATCGGATGTTGAGGCATCCAATTATTAACGGAGTATACCGTCGATCCACAATGCTCAGTTTAAAAAATATACAACCTAAGTATTAAAAATTCAGAAAAACTATTTTTTACAACATAAAACGTAACATGTAATCAATCCTATATTGCTGTACATATGGTAAGTATATATATATATATATATATATATATATATATATATATATACAGTATTACCTTTTTGCCTGCCTAGGGACCAATTACGGTAATTTGATACGGATTATTGTGTGCCAGAGGGTTATATGTTTTGGCAATATTTTAACTCATTACAATCCACAAATTACTGAACGTAATAAGCATAACATTATACTGTATAGATGCACTGCAGAAACGGGTTTACTATCTAAACTCAAGGCTGGCCTTGAAGGCCTCAGCGGAAACTGGTAAAATATATAAACATCTTCCAAATGCCTGGACATTTTGCATAAACACGTCATGACACCTGTTATAGTTACTCGCTGAGAAGATGTTTCTCGCTCTTAACATATCCGCCCGAGTTGTCCAAGATCAATTTTTAGAATTTATTGAATATTGAGATTTTGCAATAATTCAAAACTACTTGCTTACGCTAATCACAAACTGTTTTGCTCCTCTACTGACGGTCTCAGCCTTTAAAGTTAAAAGAAAGTGTCCGGGAAATACTGAAAATAATGTCATGATATATTTGCGCAGGTATGCATTTCTTTTCAGTCTCAGGTCTTTGGCCAAGCAGTAGTAGTTACTGGAAGTCTCAGGATCTCATCAACCAATTGCCATGAAATGTTACATTTATGTATGTAGCCGATTTTTTTCAAAAATGTAATTGTGTCAACAATGTTTCGACACGATGTGAACCAACAGTCTTTGATGTTAGAAAAATGTATAGTTGAAGTAAAATGTCTTGGATTTCTTACCATTTCTGGCTGTGATGCGAGTACTCAGATATCAACGATTTATTAGAGTTTAAAGTTTTTAAATTTTAAATTTAATTATTTACATTGGTTTTAATAATTTTATAATGCGAATGTTGAAGTTTGTTTTTGACGATGGAAAGGAATGTGAGGGAAACGGGATTTTTAGGACATTTGCTATCGTTCAGTAATAAAAAAAAAAATCAGTAACACTACCTTTTGAGATCTGCAATCTGATCTCTTCTTCAGGTAAATAACATATAATTACCTATTTTGTAGTTATGTGTTACATTAGTTATTTACTTGAGGAGATCAGATAGCAGATCTCGAAACGTACATTACTGAACGATGGCAAATGACCGAAAATTCTGTTTCCTTCGCTAATGTTGAGTTCAGTTCCTTTTTGCCTTCCGCATAGTGCAGCATCTGAAATCTGAGGCTGTCACAGACTTGTCTCCTGAAATGTGGAGTTCGCTTAGTCTAAAGAAGCTCAAAGCGAACTCCTTGCATATATTCGACATCAGGCACACCTAGACTTCAAAGTCAAGTATAATCTAGATAAGGAGGCGTTCTCGTGGTCTCATCAGGTGCACAATTCAGTGCACTACGATTTTTTTTAAGCAGAGGGAACCTTCAAAAGGTACTGGCGTCCCAGACTGACTCGATCCCAAAGCACGACGGAGCAAAGGAGTTTGTCCAGGAGTAGATTTCAGACGCTGCACTAAGTAGAAGGTAAAAAGTAGGTGAACTCAACATTCGCATTGAATCAACCCTTTTCCATTATATCTACTGCAACTGTATTGTACTTTTTAAATCTCTGAAAGGTCTCTAATTGGTTTTTTGTTCTACTCTTTCTTACCAACTTTTACTAAGACGGAGGGAGCTTGTCAATACTTTACTGAATTTCGAAACATTAAAATTACATATTAAAATTCGATTACATTAGAAAAACACAGAACAGCTTAGTTTAAAATCAGGCCAGTAAGCTACAGGACACCAACACAAATAAAAATCTAGATCTTGTCTATATTTGGGCACACTAAAGATCAACTCTTGCGTACGCATAAATAACAGCTTATCTGGAAATAATTAGGTGGTAATTATAATAATTGAGTTACACGAATATTTAGAAGAAATCTTAAATAATATCTGTCACGTGTATTTAAACAAAATTTTAATTAGTTTTAATACGTATAACCTACTGTCTGTATAGACACATTCTCATTACGGTACACCAAAACAAGCGTGAAAAGTAAACTGGTACATTGAACTGTTTAATCCCATGAAGAATACTTTATATGACGACTAATTTTACTGTTGTTGACTGAAATATAATAGTTTAAAACATTATTAAAAAGCATAAAATATATTTGTATTAAATTATTTAAATCATAAAAAAATTGAATTCTAAATTTAAGAGGAACCGTTCAACTTGTTTTAAAACCGTTAAACTTGTGAAGTTTAAAACATTTTGTTTTTTTTTTTTTATACGATAAAGATACTTTTTCATTTCAAATAATTTTTGTCCTCTAAAGCTACATTACGAGAACATGTGTTTTGTTCCAGTACAGATGGAAAAGCTATGTGGTAGTGTAGGCGGCAGGGTATACAGACGTGTTGGGTAACCGACACTCCAGCCGTGTAGGTGCGTACTCAAGCTAAACCCTGCCCTCCTCTCCCATTGTCTTGTCGAACACACGTTCTGTGCCAAGGATCACATGGAATAATAAATCTTTGGTATATACAAACTCCGATTTTGACGTTCTCTCGCCAGCCAGACAAAATATGAGGAGCTTCTAGACGCAATAAAATAGAATCGAAGTTTGATACTGAGTATAAAACAAAGAATTTAGTGAAATATCGTCTCGGTAAAGAAATTAAGAAAACAAGTAGGGAATTGTTATAAGAAAAACATTCGTACTTGGAAAGAATCAGATTTAAAAACAATTGCATACAAAGAACTATTAAGGAAACAGGGAAGAGGAGTTAAAATACAATATGTAAAGTTGTTATAAGCAAAAGTAGTTATACATATTTCTTTTCTAACAATTTGCTTGGTGTATTAAATAATTAGAGGGAAATTGATTAAAGAACTTTGTATTCTTACAAAGTTGAACTTTTTCTTCTATTTTGGCTTAATTTTACCAACGTTGAGGCACTTTCCAAACGGGTTTCTAGCTTTTTAATACCTGCGGTAAGAAGTCTTTGTCTTGGTATTTTAGCTCCACAAGTGTTTTGACATCCTCATTGTTTTGGGATTTTAGATCCACATAAATAGCCAAGCAAGTGAATGTCAGTGATGTGTTACTAAACCAGGGCTGTAGAGAGGATGATGCAGCAGCTTCCAGCCCACTGTTGTATGTCCAGCCCTCTCGTGCGTTAGTCTGCTAAACTAGGGGACGCACATACTCATACACTACCTAGAGATCCACACTTCTCTTTTGTTACTTACAACGGCACAGTGTATCTCTTGTTTACCGGCCTCACTCGGTTTACTGTTTATCAATTATGTCAGCAATTCGAGTTCAAGTGAGGAAGTTTTTGTCCATCAATCACTGAATCTCAATTCTTTTTACAACTGTTACAACTGTCTCCTACTCATCTATAAGGACGTTCGCTGCCAAGAAAATTTCACCATACACGTTTCTTACTCGTCAGTAGCTATTTTCTGGTTTTCACCGACAATAAAGTGAAAAAATTAACCATAGAATGTTGTTCACCAATGTGATGGAATCCTAAGTGGACTTTTCTTGTGGAATGTAACTTTTTTGTTTTTATTTTTTAATTTCTTTTAAGCCTCAGCTAAAAAGCTATGCTGGCTTGATTAAATTACTGTGACTATTTATTATTCCTCACATGACTGGACCTCTCCGGGATTTGAACCCGTGATTTCTCAGTTAGAAGGCCGTGATTGTATCCATTAGTCTACGGAGGAGGACTATATAAGTTTTGAGTTTATGAATACAAAAATGTTGACTCATCAGCTGGCCAAGATTTATTCTAGTGATACCAACTTAAAGTTCTAGAATGAATAAACTTGTTTTACCGACAGTTTTATTCTATAACCCAAGTATATCTCTTTACTATTGAATCCCGCATGCAAGAGTAATTCTATTTTAAAACACCCTTCGAATAACCCTAAAACTTTAAATGCAATATTTGTTTTTTTATCGGAATTCTGCAACGTTTACTGAGAATTTACTTCTTTGTTCCTTTTTGCCTTTTGAAAAATAAACTGTTTTGGACAATAGATATAAAACCTTCTATTCAGCATTAAATGTTTTAAAACTCGAAGCCGTCGTTCGACGGGTAATGATTCGGTGGTGTATGACGGCGGTCCTACAGCATGATGACGAAGGTACAGACAACCAGACAAAGGATGCAGAAGGTCAAGTTGGGTCTGTTGAAGGCCAAGGGGGCGAAGATGAGCTTATCGGTGTTGCTGTGGGCTGAGCTGCAAGGCCGTGGCCGCGATGGTGTAAGCAGGCTACGGTATGCTGTAGAATGTTTTTGTTTATTGTAATTTTAAATATCAGCTAGATTAGCCCGAATACCGAGATCCATTTTAAAATTTTATTTGTGTCAGTTTTAATGTAGTAAACAAGTTTTACTCTCAGAAAAATTCGATCAGAGGGAGATTGGGGGGGCAGGATTTGGCGTAGTAGGCAAGCTTCGTGTTTGCTAACTTCAACGAATACAAAGTTATTCTTTTATGATTATGTACTGTTAAGAAAATCAGTATTCTTTGTGTTTTGTATGAGCCATTTGTCAGACTAGTACACGTTGAAAGCATGGGTTTTGGTAAATATGGAATTATTATATATATTTTACCATCAAAAAGTACTTAAAAGAGTTATAGAAGATTTCTTGGAAATGTAAAGATGTTGCTAAATTTGTTTATATACTTTTGTCGATTCTGTTAAAAACGCCAGACTTAAAAACAGAGCTTTATTTTACTTACAGAATTGAAAATGCATTAAGTATGGCGTCAGAATACACTGGGAAGGGAAGCACAAGTAACAACATTTGTAGATCGTAAGGATCAATCTTAACTGAGAATGGTTTGCTTGAAGTCCAAGTTGCTTATATTATTTTATTTAAACTTGATATAATAATAGGTTTAAATTGTTAAACACTCACTGTTATAAATAGTAATATGTTTGTGATTTTTTTAATGCCTTACGGTGGTCATAATATTTACTTTTGAAATACCAGATATCTATGAAATACGAGTAAAGAATTTTCAACGCACAATCTCTACATGTGTATTTGTTTTATACTAAATGTTTCACCCAAAAAATAAAACTCCATTAAGGCATATTATACATATATTACCTCTAATTAGTGTAACATGTGATTGAAAGGGTTAAAAAAATAATAAAAACCTTATTTATAATTTATTTCATTACATTATTTTACATAGTTCACTTTTTTATAACTCTACACTAAACTAAAACTTTGTACACATGTCATTAATGTCTGTGAGGTTAGTTTTCGTTTTCACTGTCCATTTGAGATTGGTGTTTCAAGTCTAAATTGAGTCCTGTGAACATTCGAATATTCTCGGTCCACTGCAACACAGTGCAAGCTTCTTTTCTGCCTTTTGTCTTTGTAACTAATTAAATTGCGTTTGCTATTACCCGTTTCAGCTTACTTTTATCTTTCCTAGATACTTACTTTTATTGTTCTTCTTGTACTATTTTTAAATTTCTGTAAAACATTTTAAATCGCTTTTTAATTTTTTAGTACATTAAATATAATCAGAGTTGTGATGGTGATATGCTGCAGGTCGACACATACATTGTCACTTGGCTTTTCTCTTCTTAATCATCCTAATTGACTTGATTATCATCCTTGATACTTTGTATGAATATATTCAAAGTCATCATAAGTGTGATTGTGATTTAGTTTGCAACTACAAAAAAACTGTTTAATTTAATAATAGAAGACTGAGTGTAAACAGTCACAGGTGCTGATGAGTGTTACCATGCTTTATGCAACTGTTGGAAGTGTGTTTGTGTGTGGAATGTGTATCGTCTGGACCGACACTGCGGCGATCAGACGAAGATGTTGTCGAGCAGCTGCTTGGTGATGAGTCTGTGAGGTCTGGTGGGGCTTAGCTTGGGGCGGCGGTACAGCCGCGCGTTGATGGGGTACAGTTGGCGGCTCAGATCGCACCTCACGTTGAACCACCAGTCGCACACGAACACGGCCTGCGAGAACTGGGTGCCGTTGGGGCACAGGAAGGTCGTCTGGCGGCCGTCGATGTCGCAGTAGTGCCAACCCTGACAGCGAGTGTCCATGTCGGCGAAGAACCCCGGGTACGGCTGGTCCTCGCAGTAGAAGTCTGTGTACGGCACCACGGACAACACGGGGTAGTCGGCACCAGGTCGTCCTGCAACACATGTGGACAGTTTAGTTACCTACGGCATGTTGCTAAATAGCATTATAATTGGTCTATCCGACTGGAGACCTTTTTGTTATAACACTATTACACGAATTCAACACTGTTGTCTTTCTTTGGGCGTGGCTCCGTGCTAATAAGAAATAGAGTGAGAGTGATGAAAAATATTACAAGGCCGCCAAAACATCAAAGACCGCGTCGTAGAAATTTGCGTGAGATATGAGTATGTACATGATGTGGACAGCTTCAGCTCGCGACACTGTAGGATCCGCTGGGCAGGGCTCCGGGCTAGTACAGAGAGAGTGAGAGTGAGGACAAAGATGTCAAGGCCGCTGGTGAGTGTGTGTCACTCAAACATCGACGTGAGATATATACATGATGTGGACAGCTTCAGCTCGCGACACTGTAGGATCCGCTGGGCAGGGCTCCGGGCTAGTACAGAGAGAGTGAGAGTGAGGACAAAGATGTCAAGGCCGCTGGTGAGTGTGTGTCACTCAAACATCGACGTGAGATATATACATGATGTGGACAGCTTCAGCTCGCGACACTGTAGGATCCGCTGGGCAGGGCTCCGGGCTAGTACAGAGAGAGTGAGAGTGAGGACAAAGATGTCAAGGCCGCTGGTGAGTGCGTGTCACTCAAACATCGACGTGAGATATATACATGATGTGGACAGCTTCAGCTCGCGACACTGTAGGATCCGCTGGGCAGGGCTCCGGGCTAGTACAGAGAGAGTGAGAGTGAGGACAAAGATGTCAAGGCCGCTGGTGAGTGCGTGTCACTCAAACATTGACGTGAGATATATACATGATGTGGACAGCTTCAGCTCGCGACACTGTAGGATCCGCTAGGCAGGGCTCCGGACTAGTACGGAGAGAGTGAGAGTGAGGACAAAGATGTCAAGGCCGCTGGTGAGTGCGTGTCACTCAAACATCGACGTGAGATATATACATGATGTGGACAGCTTCAGCTCGCGACACTGTAGGATCCGCTGGGCAGGGCTCCGGGCTAGTACAGAGAGAGTGAGAGTGAGGACAAAGATGTCAAGGCCGCTGGTGAGTGCGTGTCACTCAAACATCGACGTGAGATATATACATGATGTGGACAGCTTCAGCTCGCGACACTGTAGGATCCGCTGGGCAGGGCTCCGGGCTAGTACAGAGAGAGTGAGAGTGAGGACAAAGATGTCAAGGCCGCTGGTGAGTGTGTGTCACTCAAACATCGACGTGAGATATATACATGATGTGGACAGCTTCAGCTCGCGACACTGTAGGATCCGCTAGGCAGGGCTCCGGGCTAGTACGGAGAGAGTGAGAGTGAGGACAAAGATGTCAAGGCCGCTGGTGAGTGCGTGTCACTCAAACATCGACGTGAGATATATACATGATGTGGACAGCTTCAGCTCGCGACACTGTAGGATCCGCTGGGCAGGGCTCCGGGCTAGTACAGAGAGAGTGAGAGTGAGGACAAAGATGTCAAGGCCGCTGGTGAGTGTGTGTCACTCAAACATCGACGTGAGATATATACATGATGTGGACAGCTTCAGCTCGCGACACTGTAGGATCCGCTGGGCAGGGCTCCGGGCTAGTACAGAGAGAGTGAGAGTGAGGACAAAGATGTCAAGGCCGCTGGTGAGTGCGTGTCACTCAAACATCGACGTGAGATATATACATGATGTGGACAGCTTCAGCTCGCGACACTGTAGGATCCGCTGGGCAGGGCTCCGGGCTAGTACAGAGAGAGTGAGAGTGAGGACAAAGATGTCAAGGCCGCTGGTGAGTGTGTGTCACTCAAACATCGACGTGAGATATATACATGATGTGGACAGCTTCAGCTCGCGACACTGTAGGATCCGCTGGGCAGGGCTCCGGGCTAGTACAGAGAGAGTGAGAGTGAGGACAAAGATGTCAAGGCCGCTGGTGAGTGCGTGTCACTCAAACATCGACGTGAGATATATACATGATGTGGACAGCTTCAGCTCGCGACACTGTAGGATCCGCTGGGCAGGGCTCCGGGCTAGTACAGAGAGAGTGAGAGTGAGGACAAAGATGTCAAGGCCGCTGGTGAGTGAAGACTGCTCGGTAGACATCAACGTGAGATATAATTGTGGTTCAGCAACTCACGTGGTTATGTAATATCAAGTTTTGGATTGTCTCAATAAGTTAAACATAATTGGTAGATAGACCTTACTGGTATTATTAATTTGTTGTGTATAATTTAATTTTGATTTATCCTAAAGTAACTGCTTTTGGAATAGGAGGAAAATGTTATGTTTTAAATGTATTCGTTACTAATCTTCTTAAAATGGTAATAACACTTTTATCAATATTTAGACGAGAAAATAATAAACGTATGTCCCATACTGAAGTAAAATAAAATAAATAAAATAAGATTATTTTGTTACAAACTTTTATAAGTGGACGCTCTCTTTCAACACAAATTTTCCAACTTCAGTACAAATTTGAGGGTATAAAATGTGACATAATTAATGGTAACGTCCTAAATAAACAATTCAAGGAAGTAACAACTGTTTTTACTTGCGGTCCAAAACAAATAGGAGGCCATATTACTTAGGATGTGATTTGGGCAATAAAACCATAACAGAATGAAGAAACATTTGGATTTCTCAAAATGTTGCAGCAAGTTGATACTACTCGTACTATATTTACTCCGAAACAATTCAATAGAGCGGCTAGGAGCGGTATTTTGCTCCAACATCACAACAGTCTGTCAGTTTCAGCCTCTGTAAGCAATGTCTTATTGAAACATCCGACCTCTCGGAGCTCACTCTCTGTGAAAGTTGTCTTCTTCCAAAACCCTTCGTCCTATAGAATTAGTTATCTTGCGGTAACTTGACCTATGGAGGTTGGTATTTGGTAAGGAGAGCTCGACTGTGAAAGACCTCGGTCTCGTGAAGTTTTCGGTGGTTTATGGATCTCCTTCTCTATAAAGGTTATTATATTATAGGCTTCTAAACTCCAGGAGCCCCAAGCCTCTGAGAGCTTCTGGTATAAGGAAGTGTCTCAGAGGAAGTGTCGGGTAGTTTTAGAATACTGAAAGCTCCTGGACTGTATAGACTTCCATCTTGTACTAACGTAAGTTCCCCCGAACTTTGGAAGCAAATGTTTGTAGAATCTGTGGGAGCTTCCTGCCTCTAGATGCATTCAAAAAGTAGTCTTTCTAGTGTATGGGAATTCCAATCTTTTGAAGCTTTGATGCTATCTATATTACATTGATGAAACACATTCTGAGAGACTCCTTACAGCAGCGCTTGTCTATTACATCGGTTTATAATTTTATTTTTACAATTAGATTTGGTCCGAAACATTTGTAGATTGATATGTGTAATGGATATCTAATAATTTTGAATGGATTTATGAACAGAAATTTTAAAACACGGAATCATTTACACGCTGTTTTAATTACAAGAAATTGCAGCTGTTGACGTTGCCGTGTCTCTACATTTTAGAAACAACCATGTTTTGTATGTACAAATGTGCCTTAACCAGAGGCCGGGACATACACATGTATGAGACACGAGGCAGAGAAAACTACCGTACGGGAAGACACAGAACGGTAGTTTGTGAACGCTTGCCTTCGCAAGCAGGTGTTAATTTCCTCAACAGACTGCCCAACTCTATAAAAACTACCCCAACGCCCAAGGCGTTCAAAGCTCGTCTCAAACGCCTTTTGGTGTCGCATGCATTTTATAATGCAGATGAGTTTTTTGAATTCGACTGGGAGACCACACAATTGGAATGACTGACTCCAATGTTTGAAGTGGGTTTCATTGGCCAGGAATGAAAGATGCGTGATTGTAAAACTGTATGTTTGAATGAGGAATGTGTTATGAATGTTTAAAATTTTAGAATATACTCGTACAATATTGACGTTTGCTATGCAACTCATACATGTTGTCCTTGCAGTAAAAGAATTTGATTTGATTTGATTTGATTTGCTGTGAAAATAAATATTTGTAAGTTCAAAAATTTTATCATATAAGGATATTGGGTTGTATGAATCTTACTAGTCAAGCTGTCTTATTAATTATTCAAAGGCCATGTTATACTCAACTAAAGATTATGCAAAAGGTTTGGTTTTCATAATCTAGTATAATGGCTATAAAACCATATTTTGGTCAAAACAGAAGTGTAGTTAACACTCTTTTTTCAACTTCATTATATTAATCAAAATAACTTTCAAAGAACGATTAAAGAACAGTAAACAATCAAGAACTCATAGTTAATGAAATCAACGTGTGCGGTTTATAATAAATTGCTTCGAATCGTTAATAGTTTTCCATGGTTGAGTAATGCTAACATGGGCGGCTGATGTGCTGTTGCGAACAACGGTGCGCGCAACCACATTACTACAAAGCACCGCTCAGCAGTCCAGCTTGCGCTGATTTGATTGATTGTAATAATGACAAAAGGTCGGGGGCCACGGGTTGGTTGCGTGCAGACTCGTGACCACGTCAAGGTTGCAGGGACTGCTGCTTGTCAGGAGACGGTGTTGTGGATACTGTCGAATGACATTTGGTGGGTGTGAAGTCGTCACATTACTGAAGAGTCAGGTTTTCACATTAAGGAGACAAGGATACTAAACTTGCCACTATAGTTTACGCTAAACTGATACCAAGTCCGAAGTCCGCAGCAGACTCGCGGCAATCGGCGAGAGAGCGGCCAACTGTCGCAATAGGTCGTCGCGTTTTGTCAGTTGCCGGCCCCCGGCAGGGGCGGGGGTCATTGCCAACTCCTATCTCGGTTAGCCAATACCATTGTTTGTCCTGGTTTATCTAATTGGTTCGTAGGCCTTTTTTAGTCCTCATGTCTTGCTTGCTTGTCGGCTGATGTCCGTTCTGCCGTAAGTACATAATGTTGCAATTTCTCGGCGACTTCTTGTTGGCAGTAACGACTAACTTAATTGCCTGTAGAGGATCTCGGGTAAGAACAGACCCGTGAGTATCTTTCAGTTCAGAATGAAAGTAAAATTCAATCTAGAATTTGCAATGCTCGGCTTTCGGTGGAATTCGCGAAACTGGAAGCCATTACAAAGCGAGTGTTGTGGATCACATAAACGTGAATGGATATTATCGTTACAGCATACTATGCCTCGAGGCATCAGCAGCAGCCTTTGACCTTTCTTCTTACAGTCGAGTACTATGGAGAAATGGTACTGAATGAAACACGTGTAGCGATTGTGGCTCCGAGATCGGATCTCTTCCGTGTCTCCTTTCCCTGCGGCACGGGACGACCTCGACTTTGCCTGTGGAGTTGGGCAGCGGTCCCGGCGGAGAGGGCGCGGCGGGCGCCGCGGTGTTTGGTATTCACGAGAGAAACTGGCGGCTGCGGGTCTGCTCCAGAGTGTGGCAACTATTAGAGCTCAGGAAGGGAGGGACCTCTGTTCCAGAACACAGCGCTCGGGTCACTCGGCACTACATTTACTCATTACAACAGTTATGTCAGTGGACGGCGCGGCGTATTGTGCGTGCGCCCTTGCCATTTTACAATCGCGCAACCCTATAAAATCACCGCGGTGATGGTGCGAGCGAAGCGTTCAGACCTCTTAGTTACAGCTTTGGAAACCCAAGTCGTGACATTATATAATATATATTATATCCGAGGTTGAAATGTGATAACACCTCAATGTTTAGTGCGCATAATATTATCGGTACCATTCAAACATCTGTTCGGGTGAAGGTAATGATCGTGTTGCCTTTTATTACTGAATATTATATTGCTTTTACCCAACCTTCTACAGAAAAGTATGGATTATCAACTTTTCAACGTTTCATAGTTAGATATACCGCCAGACTTTGAGAAATATCACCAAGTTTGGGAAGTAACTATTTGTTTAGTTCATAAATTACATTTTATTTATAAAAGAAACAACCTCTCTTCATCAGTCTTCATTTCTTCGATTGGCGTGTACTTCGCTGTCCGACAGAATAAAGATTCTGATCAGATATAGTTATTGTAATGTGGTTAAAATGTGATACAACGTTGACGGCAATAAACCATAAATATTTTTCCTCATTATTTAAGGTCTTATGTACAGACTTTGACAAAAGTAATAACAACAAATATTCGATCGAGTTGTGGCACTGTAAATCCCAGTGTAGTAGCCGACTACAGAGCTTAGAACTGACATTTATTTTTATGGCTGCTGAAGACATCTAGCTGAGAAGTGCTAAGGTGAGCGGTGTGGCCTGCAGTGGTGGAGTTGTGACACTGTTAATCCCAATGTAGTAGCCGACTACAGAGCTTAGAACTGACATTTAGTTTTATGGCTGCTGCAGACATCTAGCTGAGAAGTGCTAAGGTGAGCGGTGTGGCCTGCAGTGGTGGAGTTGTGGCACTGTTAATCCCAGTGTAGTAGCCGACTACAGAGCATAGAACTGACATTTATTTTTATGGCTGCTGAAGACATCTAGCTGAGAAGTGCCAAGGTAAGCGGTGTGGCCCGCAGTGGTGGAGTTGTGGCACTGTTAATCCCAGTGGAATAGCCGACTACAGAGTTAAGAACTGACATTTAGTTTTATGACTGCTGAAGACATCTAGCTGAGAAGTGCCAAGGTAAGCGGTGTGGCCCGCAGTGGTGGAGTTGTGGCACTGTTAATCCCAGTGTAGTAGCCGACTACAGAGTTAAGAACTGACATTTAGTTTTATGGCTCTTGAAGACATCTAGCTGAGAAGTGCCAAGGTGAGCGGTGTGGCCCGCAGTGGTGGAGTTGTAGCACTGTTAATCCCAGTGTAGTAGCCGACTACAGAGTTAAGAACTGACATTTAGTTTTATGGCTGTTGAAGACATCTAGCTGAGAAGTGCCAAGGTGAGCGGTGTGGCCCGCAGTGGTGGAGTTGTGGCACTGTTAATCCCAGTGTAGTAGCCGACTACAGAGCTAAGAACTGACATTTAGTTTTATGGCTGTTGAAGACATCTAGCTGAGAAGTGCCAAGGTGAGCGGTGTGGCCCGCAGTGGTGGAGTTGTGGCACTGTTAATCCCAGTGTAGTAGCCGACTACAGAGCTAAGAACTGACATTTAGTTTTATGGCTGTTGAAGACATCTAGCTGAGAAGTGCCAAGGTGAGCGGTGTGGCCCGCAGGCTGCGGCCAGAAGTGGAAGTCACGACGGTAACAACCGAGTCGGCCGAACATGATAATTCATGCCATTATCATTTCAAGTTAAGGGAACATGTGGTGTACAATGAGATGATTTATGGCCGTACTGCATCACAGATTTTAGTAGCATTTTCACTTTCAGCTTATGTAATGCCTCTTAATTCCAAAAATTATAATTTGGAAGCAAAAACTTTCCAATTTATAGACAGTAACCTTTGATAAACTCTAAGAAAAGCTAGTATCCCTACTTTTGCGGTTGATTTTCAGCTAATTAAATATCCATTATTTTTTATATCATAGAGAAATGTATCAAGATTATGTACCCATGAATGTTAAAGTATGAGTTTTTCTTTATTAAAGTGAAGATATATTTGATCAGACCATATTAAATGTATTATAATATGTATTCTGGATTGCTTTATCAGCATACACTGAAAGGGCATACATTATTGACTAATAAACATTAAAATTTTTCACATGTTTCATTTCTATCCAGGGTGTCCCATGAGTAACCCGATAAACTTCTCAGGTGGTTTTCCTCTCATCAAAATAATGAAAAAAGTTCATATAACCATATGAAGAACGTTCATTTAATAAACAGATATTGTATTTTCTGTCTTATTATTCGTAAGTGTTGGTTTCATTAAACATTAATTTTTTTAACTACTTGTTTCCGTGGTTATTGCCCATTTAATGAAGTTAATGTATTTAAAATCTAAAAACGCATATTTTTCAAGAACGAATTTTGTATTTTTGGTCTGATGCCACAGAAATGGGTGATATTACAGGTCTGGACGTATTTTATTAAATTTTTCAGTTCATTTTACATAAAATCCAATAAATTTAACAACTATCTTTACGACATAAGAACCACCAGTTTCGCTATATTTCCGTCCTTTCCTAGAAAATTGGGTGAAATCTTTCGCTAGCCGTAGCTCGCTATCAAAGCGTTTTGATAAGAAGAAACCACCTGAGAAATTTTTCTGGTTACTCGTGGGTCACCGTGTATAGGCAGCACAGAGTAAAGTTATGTCACTGCATGTAATTTGCAAGTAAAATCATTTTAAAAGGTGGCGACAAGATTTTATTTCAATACATTCTTGCGTTATAGTTAGTACCTCCCGTACCTTGCCGAAACTTTTATTATTTAAACACTGCTGTGACACCTAACTGAATGAACACAATGTGAATGTTTCAGGTGAGAAGGTATCTCGAGAAAAATCACCTGTAGACTTAACATTTTGCATGAAACTCCATGGAGAAGAATGAGTTCTATGATGTTGCATGTCCATTCCCTTTGTTTGAATGTTATTTTTGACGATGGAAGGATTGTGAAGTGACTGAAGTTATACCTGAAGAAGAGATCAGATTGCAGATCTCGAAACGTAGTGTTACTGATTTTTTGTTTCACTGAACGATGGCAAATGTCCGGAAAAATCCTGTTTCCTTTATTGCATGGTCCAATTATGTAGTTTGCCTAATCAGCTCATTGAAGCCATATCACTCAGTAGGCTGGCACAACATGCTGTCGTGGGGTTGTAAAAACTCCTTTCCTGTGTGATGTGTGCCTGTCCGCCTGTCCGCAGTACGTATCGAGAGTGAAATGAGCCTTGAACATTTGCATATAACGAGACATACAGTGTGTCATACCTCATATCTTCGTCAATACCAGTACTGGAAAGCCGAAATAGGAGTTGGATTCATATAAAGCATGCCTTTCAACAGACACCTTGCAGAATGTTACGGTCAAAACTAAGGGAAGAAATTGGTCTAACTGTGCATTAACGGCTGTTAATAACCGCTATTGGTTTTGTTTAGCAATGAGCTGGTATTGTAGCGGTATAGCCATATGTAGCTGTGTTGTGCTACTTATAGTGGTATTGGTAACCCGTCCGTCATAGTCAGCGCTCTGGTAACCAGGCCGGCGTGAATGTAAAGTACAAGGGGTCAGTGAGCGTTGTATAAGTGAGTTGCAGAACGCGAAGGAAGAGGGCGAAGTGCACCATATCGGGAAGGGCTAGGGCAGAACAATGAGCCGGTTTCCCAATAGTAGTTGATGGACTCGGCAGCGATGTTCGGCACGAAGACGAGAAGGCCGGAGACGGCGTCTTGCGGAGCTCGCGGGTGAAAGTGCTGTCACTGCTATTATCCCAATAGAATAATTGGTCCGTTTTGTTACATGATGCCGGTAACTGTTAGATGGTCGTCTGTAGATAGGTGTGGTCCCCTGCAGCGAGTGTAAACTTTCATCTCCAGGAAATAGGGCGTTCATGATTTTACCTCAAGTTTAAGGATCAAATCTCACTTGAGGTTGAAATCTGACTACGATGTTGTGCTGATTAGTCAGTTTCATTAATTCACACATCGTTTTTGACATTTCAATTTTTGTTTTAAATAGATTTTCATTGTGTCAATTTATATAATCAAATTTGAACTAACAATATTCAAAATTGTGTTGTTTTTAGTTATAGAATTTGTGGAAGTTTCTTTTTCTTCTTCTTTCCGTCGATCATGGCTACCATAATCCACATTCATAAGTATGTGTTTATGAGTGTGTACATTCATGTATGTTAGAAATCATTTTAAATTCGAATGACTACCTTGATCTGTGAGGTTTTCAAGATCCGATTTCTAAAAATTAAATATTAGGCAAGAAAACTCATACATTGAGTGGAGAAACTGAACTTGGGTGGTAGAACAGTTAAACTAAGCTTATGTTCCAAGTAGAATTTATTGATAGAATATTTAAGAGCCTCAATGTCAATACTGTTTGTGTTTTAAGATGAATCTGTAAAAATAACTTTTTACTAGTTCGTGTCCCCATAATCCGAAAATTCATATGTATGTGTTTACGAGTATGTAAACCTATGTATGTTAGAAACCATTTAAAACGTTAATAACTACCGTAATCTGTGAGGTTTCTAGATCTGGTCCCAAGAGTTCCTAAAAAAATCTTCTTTAGGCAAGAACATTCACACATTGACCAATGGAGAACTGAAATGGGGTGGAAGAACAGTTTACTAAGCTTATCTTTCAAGCAGAATCCATTGATAGAATATTTTTAAGAGCCTCGTTGTTGTCAATATTGTTGGCGTTTTAAGATGAATCTGTAAAAATAGCACATTTAGCTCAGTGTGTGTCTGTAGGCAGTTTAGCACCCAGTGACTGGCGTCGATTTGCGTTTATAACAACACGTGCGCAGGAAGGAACCTGTTGGTTATTTATTCGCCACCGGTATGATGATGTCGCTTTCCAACCAAACAGGTTTAATGAGCAGGTTGTTTGATAATAGTCGCGTCGCGCAGACACCGGTCTTCTCCACTGTCCCGTGCACAAGATTTATGGTCGGTGTCGTAACTTATTGCACGTCCATAACACGACCGAAGCTTGTATGGATGACAGAATGTAATATCTATATGTTTATTTCAATTATATTCCACGAAAATGCTATAAGTTTGTTGGAGGTCGTTACTGCGACATGATCAGACTTTTGTCTGACGGGACAATTTGGCATTTACTAACCATTTATGAATTATTAAAAACTAATATTGGTTAATAAATTATGAAATTGTTCGAGGTTGGCGCTAACAATAAAGTATCTCCTTATCTTATTAAATTGCCTAATAGGCAATAGCGAAGCTCTTAATTGCATAGACATGGGTTACATGTATATCATGCGTCAATCCCTCGTATATAAAATTTTACCATCCACTCTACATCAAAATCAACATCGAAATATACAATATTTCCTTCAGTTTTTTCATTTAATTCGCCAATTTTCCCACCTATATCGCTGGGATTTTATTCCGATTTGCTGGTCTCACAATTTTATGCCAAAAACTCGTTTACATTATAAAATGTCTGTGTCGCTTTTTAGAGGAGTTTTGAGCGCCTTGGGCGCTGGGGCTTTTTTGATCCGGTGAAGCAGATTGGTAATAAAATGAACACCCGCCTGCCACGGCAGGCGTTCATAAACCACGGTTCTGTGTTGGCCAGTTCGGTAGTTTTCCCTGCCTCTGGTCTCATACGAATGTATGTCTCGGCCACATACAACTGTCTGGACACATTTAGACATACAATACAGAGTTGTTTCAAAAACGTAGAGACTCGGCAGGGTCAACAGCTGCAAATGTTTGAAGGACTCTGCATGACACTGGAAATTCAAATGTGCGATTATTCGAATCGCTTGTTTTTGCAATCTGAACACTCTCGTTAACTGGTTGTTTGCACAGGTACCCTATAGTACCACTCCGTAGGTAAGCCATAATACGCCGTCATCAGTACCCGAGTACGACAACATTTGGCTAGGTTCCTCAAAACATAAGTGCCTGAGGATATTTTGGGGCAAACACGGTCAACGTGATCATTCCGTATCTACCCTCGATCAAGGTGTATTCCAAGGAATTTCGAACTATGGACTTCAAGCGACAGGACTGTACTGAGGGTCCACAGGCCGAAGAGCAAAGTTACCTCTAATATACTATATATTATGTCATTGGAATATTTGAAAATTAGAATATTGCCAGTACGCATTTTTATCTTTAATTGTTGCTTTGATATGTGCATCATAAAGCAATGCTTTAGTACCCTCGTGTACATCAAAACTACCTTTTTGTTTTTTCAATACAGTAAACTGGTTAAAATACGATCTGGTGTATTGTGCACAGATTGTACTAATATTAATTTTGTTTTAATTGAACACAATTTATTGTGTGGTATTTGCTAATTATACTTATTATTGTAATATTCCAGAATACATATTATAACGTTATTCTTAATTTGGTGACTTGATTATTCTTTTCTTGACGAATGGACATTAGTTGGAATTTCGCTAGCTGACCTAGAGAAGTCAAGGGAGCAGAAAACAACAGTTCAAAGATCAGAATACTCTTATACACCAGTACAAAGCTAGATATTATACCATGGTGTGACAAAGTTGATGACATACCCGGAATGGACTTGCCGAGCTCCAAGTACTCCTTGACCGACGGACTGAGGAACCCTGGAGGCACGGAGGGCTGCTTCGGCGGGCCATTCCGCTCGTCCAGCGCCTGGTCAGGAGCGATGTCCAGATCTGGACTCGCCGGCGCCCGCGGCCTCTTCACCCGCTGGCCTTCTTCTTCTCCATCTAGTCAACAGATAAGGTGGAGAATTAGGATTACTTTTCTGGAAGAACAAAGAAGATTGTGTTTCTGTTTTTTTTATTAAAGACACCACTAATATTGCAAAATGTCCCAGAAAGTGAGTTAAATGCGTGTAGAGGTGGTATTATTGTACAGAGACATCTGTTTTAGCATTAAATACCTCTTGATGAGGTCATCAGTCGCAATTGAACCTCTGCTAAGTGAATTTGAGTAGACCCTAATCAAGTTGAAATGAAAACTGCGTAGGATACTGTAAACGTCAAGACAGTACCAGGGGAAGACTATTGTTTCTCAGAACAACAAACTCGTCCCTGAGCCGTCACTACCGTAACCTTGAGTAGCCTGGCAACGAAAATCCGCCCACTCGGGCAATGTGGGCGGAGGCGATTGACCTAACCTTCACCGGTAGCGTGCTTGTATTCCTGAGGCAACCGTCAACCGTAATCCTGGCGATAATAGCGATCTGCTCAACATCTACACGAGTTTGGAACTCAGGATTGATGGGAGTGAAAGGTTAGATTGGCCGAGCCAGTTCTGCGTTAACCTTGCTGACAGACGGCCTCTGCTCTGTGTTTCCTGATGTAGCTCTATCGGTCACCCCTGTATTCGTTATTTACTATAGCGTTCTGCCCAACATTTACACCTTTGTCCAATCACAGAACTCATGTTAGTGAAAGGTTAGATTGGCCGAGCCAACTCTGCGTTAACCTTGCTGTCAGAGGGCCTCTGCTCTGTGTTTCCTGATGTAGCTCTATCGGTCACCCCTGTATTCGTTATTTACTATAGCGTTCTGCCCAACATCTACACGTTTGTCCAATCACAGAACTGATGTTAGTGAAAGGTTAGATTGGCCGAGCCAACTCTGCGTTAACCTTGCCGTCAGAGGGCCTCTGCTCTGTGTTTCCTGCTCTAGCTCTTTCGGTCATCTCTGTATTCGTTATTTACTATAGCGTTCTGCCCAACATCTACACGTTTGTCCAACCACAGGACTGATGGGAGTGAAAGGTTAGATTGGCCGAGTCAACTCTGCGTTAACCTTGCTGTCAGAGGGCCTCTGCTCTGTGTTTCCTGCTCTAGCTCTTTCGCTCACCTCTGTATTCGTTATTTACTATAGCAATGTTTAGGTTTTGATATTCACAAAACAAGGCAGAAATCTCAAAGTTTGTTTCTTAAATATTCGTTGTTCTATTATTCACTTTTTAATCAAATTTGCAGCTCGGTCTTCATGGATAGCTAAATGGGACTTTGTAACCTACAAATTCGATATAAATAAGTCTGTAGTCGTCTCGTGCAGATTCTCATTGATGGATGCTTGGTGATGAAGAGTGCTGAGTGTTTGTATACAAGGGAAGCTGCCATGTTGAGTCGTAAACTGTTGGTACACTACACAAGGACGCGGTAGCCTGGCAGTCGTAACGCGTGAGGTACGGGTATACGGTATAGCGGGCCGGATAGCCTTGTGCTCTGTGTCTCGTCATCATCTGCAGCTGTAGCCGTCTCGTGCAGAGCGCATCTATTGTTTTGCTTGGTAAATAGTATCATAATTGGCACTTTGTTGGTATTTAAACGTCAAAAGAATGTTTTGGTGACACTTGGAATGTTTAATACTGGATTCAGATGTCATCAGCCCAAGTATGGCTGTTCTAAACGCGTTTTTCCGAGAGCTGGCAGATAAAATTCGTATCTTAGTTGTCCTGTTTCAATGCTCCTCGTGTAAGATATTGAAACTGTTATTAGTCGCAGCAATTACAATTGAGCATTTCAATAAACCTAAATTAAAATATAAAACTAAATATATGCGAGTGTGGATTGAAAGAGGTTTTACCGAGATTTCGAAGGATAGTCTAAACTTTATAATTGTGCAGCTTTTTCGCAGTTGTAATTTCTATTAGTTGTATAAAACAACACAATTTTAGTTTAAGAACGCAGTAACTCATTTCACGTTAATGAGGTGAACAGGACAAGGTAATGTTCGGTGTCGAAAATCCCTCGCCTATCATTAGTGGTTAGCGCAAGTGAGTCATTGGTTAGGAAACTGTCCGGGGTTACTGTGGGACACTGGAACGTTTAGCAGAACAAATGTCAAACTCTTTACTTCTCCTGGGAGTGGCACGATTCGGCCAACATTTCCTCATTATTTTCCAAGTGAATATTTAGCTCGTTAATTTAGTTGAGCGTAAATGCTTAAATTTGGAGATTGTTGTGCTTATCGTCAAGATTCCGCTTACAAAATGCGGTGACAGACTATACTTATGTCAAGTGGCTTAGCTTGGAGTAGAAGAAAGATATACATATTATAATGGGTGTCTTGAAAGTCCCTCCCCCACCCTATTAATTTTCTTATGAAGAGAGATGAAGTGAATTTACTTTGGTGCATGTTCATATGACCAACAAGGAAATTTTTTTGTGTATTAAGATTTTTTGCCCTCTCCCCTTCCCAATGGGGTAGTTCTAGGATGAGTCAAAATTTTTAAATTGAAAACCTTACCAAGTGACACCTTATTTAAAGATATTATAACTTATGAAACGTAACCCAGTAACTGGACTGGATGTGTCTCATAGTAACTCATACCTTGATAACATGGAAAAGCCATTGGTATTTCCAGGACTTCTTACTGGGCTTCGGACAGTCAAAACAAAACCTAATAAATGCTATGTTATTCATGTTTGTTGATGTTTATTAATTCTTGTAATAACTTTTTTACGGTTTGGTGTCGTAAGTTCCAAAAATTACTAGTGAGTGAATGTTTAATCTGTCTTACAATAACTGTACAAGTAACTTAAAAAGCGAGGACTCTTTTTAAATAAATTTAGTTAGCCACCAAATTTGATAGAGTAACATTAGAGACCTCTAGTTTGTGCCATTCTTCTTATTTTTATAATACATTTTAAATGAGGTGTCACTTATTAGGGGTTTCTGTTTCAAAACTTTGTCTTGTCCCATAACTATCCCATTTGGGGGGAAGGGTCAAAAAATTTAATACATCAAAAAAATTCCTTAGTTGGTCATATAAACATGCCAATATGTCCCACAGACAATCACTTCATATCTCTTCATAAGAAAGTTAATAGGGAGGTGGGACTTTTATGATACCCAGTATAACTGGATCCGGAGAAAATACCACGCTATTTTATGTGTGTCCATATGATCTTGATGATCCTACTAGTCCTGCACCAGGGAGTGCGTGTTTTCGGGCAAAGTCACGCTACACGGATGTGGTTTCAACCCCGGACAAATGCAACTAATTGAACTTACAGTCAATAAAAGTATGACAACTATTAAATTTTCCTGGACCTTCTCACGATCAAACCAGCAGGTGACCTTTTGAACTGAAGCGAACACTACTTATCGATGGTAACGCCTTTACAAACGTGGCATGCGATTGCAGGCATGAACACGTGTAATAGAACAACTTGACCGGTCATGCCGGTGAATTTAATCCAGGTTGTGAAACGTAACATGTTTGTAACCCGCAATGAGCCGATGAACAGTGTGCTTCATTCAGTATGAAAGCGGGGATAGAAATGTCAGGTTAGGTTTGAAATGTGCTGACGAGTATACAGCAGGTGTCAGTCCGCCGTCAGTCAGCAGTGAGAGGATCGTCTCTATGGTAATAAATGGTTCTCCTCGGGTCGTTCCAACCAAGGTCGCGGGATGCTGATATATCTGGTTCCAGCACATTAATTCTGGGTTTTAGCTTTTCAGAATCTCGTCGAATCTTCCCAGAACTGGCCATGTGCTGCGAGTCTCTAAAATGAGGGATAGAAATTTATTTAAAACCCGTGAATTAATTGTTAGGCTAAAAATGACTTAGAGGCATATACCTATACTGTGCAAAAAAATATATATTTTGTTTATTTATTAGTGGTCTTATATCTCAATAGGATGATTGGTTCTAGCATCAGATTAAACAGAGTCCAAGGTCTCATGCCGACCGTTTACGGTACGAAATGAGGGAGGATCGACAGTGGGATGATCGTAAAAGATCTCGTGCCGACCGTCTACTATATGAAATTATTCACAACTCTCATGAGGGAGGATCGACACTGGGATGATCGTACAAGATCTCGTGCCGACCGTCTACTATATGAAATTATTCACAACTCTCATGAGGGAGGATCGACACTGGGATGATCGTACAAGATCTCGTGCCGACCGTCTACTATATGAAATTATTCACAACTCTCATGAGGGAGGATCGACACTGGGATGATCGTACAAGATCTCGTGCCGACCGTCTACTGTATGAAATGATTCACAACTCTCATGAGGGAGGATCGACAATGGGATGATCGTACAAGATCTCGTGCCGACCGTCTACTGTATGAAATGATTCACAACTCTCATGAGGGAGGATCGACAACGGGATGATTGGTCCTAACATCAGAGTAAACAGAGTTCAAAATCTCGTCCGACCGTCTACTGTATGAAATGATTCACAACTCTCATGAGGGAGGATCGACACTGGGATGATCGTACAAGATCTCGTGCCGACCGTCTACTGTATGAAATGATTCACAACTCTCATGAGGGAGGATCGACAATGGGATGATCGTACAAGATCTCGTGCCGACCGTCTACTGTATGAAATGATTCACAACTCTCATGAGGGAGGATCGACAACGGGATGATTGGTCCTAACATCAGAGTAAACAGAGTTCAAAATCTCGTCCGACCGTCTCCTGTTTGAAATTATTCACAACTCTCAAAAAAATATAGAGGATCAACAATAGGGTGATCAATCCTAACTTAGAGTAAACTTAGTACAAGATCTCGTGCCGACCTTCTACTGTTGATTCTACTGAATGATTCACAACTCTCAAACTAGGAGAGAGGATCAACAATGGAATGATCGGTTCTGGCATCAGGGTAATCGGAGTCCAAGGACTCGTGCCGACCGTCTACTGTATGAAATGATTCACAACTCTCATGAGGGAGGATCGACAACGGGATGATTGGTCCTAACATCAGAGTAAACAGAGTTCAAAATCTCGTCCGACCGTCTCCTGTTTGAAATTATTCACAACTCTCAAAAAAATATAGAGGATCAACAATGGGATGATCGATCCTAACTTAGAGTAAACTTAGTACAAGATCTCGTGCCGACCTTCTACTGTTGATTCTACTGAATGATTCACAACTCTCAAACTAGGAGAGAGGATCAACAATGGAATGATCGGTTCTGGCATCAGGGTAATCGGAGTCCAAGGACTCGTGCCGACCGTCTACTGTATGAAATGATTCACAACTCTCATGAGGGAGGATCGACAACGGGATGATTGGTCCTAACATCAGAGTAAACAGAGTTTCAAAATCTCGTCCGACCGTCTCCTGTTTGAAATTATTCACAACTCTCAAAAAAATATAGAGGATCAACAATGGGATGATCGATCCTAACTTAGAGTAAACTTAGTACAAGATCTCGTGCCGACCTTCTACTGTTGATTCTACTGAATGATTCACAACTCTCAAACTAGGAGAGAGGATCAACAATGGAATGATCGGTTCTGGCATCAGGGTAATCGGAGTCCAAGGACTCGTGCCGACCGTCTACTGTATGAAATGATTCATAACTCACTTGAGGGAGGATCAACAATGGGATGATCGGTCCTAACATCAGAGTAAACATAGTCCATGATCTCGTGCCGACCGTCTACTGTATGACATGATTCATAACTCTCATGAGGGAGGATCAATAATGGGATGATCGGTTCTTACATCAGTGTAAACAGAAGCCGAGGTTTTGTTCCGACCGTTTAATATTTTTTAATTGATTCATGGCTCCCCAACGAGGAGGGCAGATTAAGAATAGGATGATCGGTCCTGACAAGATTAATCAGAGTTCGAGGTCTCGCAGAATTGCCGACTGAGAAGAGAAAGGAGGACTTAGTACGCATATTACTTCACTACACGAACAGTGATCCATTCACCGAAATTGATTGATTGCTGTAATAAATTATACTTCCATTATAATTCCTTTATTGCTGTAGTCTTTAATCGATTTCATACAGTATCACCAAATCGTGAATGTGACATTATGAATGGTTCCAGATACTCTAATTGTTATTCATATAACCATCTCTTCTGTATTAAATATCACTAAATGTTAATAAAAACACTACCTTTTTCCAAATGTTAATTTTTGGACGAGGCCTTTCGAAACCAAAGGTTTCATCTTCAGGCAACTCCACAAATAAATATCTCTTCTGTATAATAACTAAAACTTGACATAGCTGGACTCCATTCTTGCCTATAGAATCTAGAACAAACAGGCTGGTAAAGATACCAGCCATTTGCAACACAACCAGCCGTTGCCAAATAACCATAAACATTGTAAATAAACATAATAATGTACGTTTTTTCATAAATGTCAGATTTTTTTATTTCTTGAATTCAATTACAAACTTTAATATAGCATGGTAAATGTGTTAAGCACAAAGGAGGGAGATGCTATATTGTGTTTTGATTTGCAGTAGATTTTTCTCTAACGTGTTAATTTTTGCCATAAAAGTTTGTTGCTTATTGTTTGAATTCAAACTGAACTTATTCTTGATTCTTGACTAGTCCAGCTGAGTTTTTATTCCGACAAAAAGAGGACTTATTCTTTCACAGTTGTTCGTTTTTTCAAGGTATAGTCATAATAAAATTACTTTTTTGTTAATGCAGTGGAAGGTATCAAACTACCAGTGACACGTCTGGCTGTTTTGTTATATCTATTGCAACTTAACATAAGGTATTTACTTCGGCCACAAACTTTGATTTACTTCAGTATTATCAATTAGAAAACTACAAAGCTTGTTTAAGACATTAACTAATGTCTGTACATGTTTTATATACATGATTCAGTTTGTGAAGTTGACTGTAGGTAGACATGTAGGCGATGGAAACGTTCTCCGTATTTGACCGTTATGAAGATAATTTCACTTTCACTATTGTTTTACCAGGAAGCACGTTACATTTCCTTTCTATCGCCTTGGTCGTCCAAGGTCTTGACTTAAACTACATAAGTCTGTGGTGACTACTAAACATTAAATGGAATCCTTTTTAGTTTAGCATTTTTCTACTACCTTTAATTATTTCAGCCACTAATAAAACTACGAAGGCGTGGTAATTTCATTTTTCCCTGTTCAGGCTGTGAAACCTGTCATACTACTACTCAAGTTACTGTCACACAGTAAAACATCATTGGATTGCACTCAGTTTCCTTACACATTGGTTTATTGTGCAATACGTTTCGATGACCGTACGTACCGTAGGGACAATGTAAGAATATTAGAATTTTATTTTCACATTCAATTTTTATCTTTTGACCCCAAAATCAATGAGGAACCTTGCCAATGGCGCAGTGTAGCGGGTACAGTGGTTATCGCAAGATAACCTGATCAAGCAACGTCGAGTGTGGCTGCTGCTTGGATGGGTGACCGCTGAGCGATCCTGTCCTTGCAAGCAGTCCGCTTGCCCGACCGTTGGTGGTGGTTCTGAAAAGCCTTTGGCACCCAGGTCAAGTGTTTGAGAGGGCTTCTTAGCCTTAATTTCGTCTGCTAAAATAAGACATCTTTACTTTACTTTATATGCTCTTGTACAGATTTGACTAAGTCTCTGAAGACAAATGCGATCACGACGGTAGGTAGATTTCACGACGTGAAGGCGCCACTGTTTAGCACCCCTGTGTGCGGGATAAGTGGACGATTGTGCGATAGTAGCGGACCGATGTCTCCAGTGTTGAAACGTAAAAGATAGTCTGGGAATGGGAGCAGTGCTGGCCTGGCCTCAGCCTTTCGCTCGCCGACCACCCGACCTTCGTCAGCCCTTGAACCTCGCGAACGTTGCTGACCATCTATACCGGCCTAGATGTGTGGTAAACATCGTAACAATCCAATCGGCCGAACAAGTACGGGTAACGCGTAATCACCGGTTACAAACAGGACTGAATGTCCTAGAAGACTGATTAGCTGAACTCATGTGTGCCTGTAGTTCTAATATTGGAGAAGCAAGACACTCTAGATGGTTTATGACTCCACAGGTTAAAAATTTGAAACAGTTTCGGGATTGTCCTAACCAACCTGTTTTAATTTTGATCATAGTGTTAAATCTTTTATGTGTACTAAGCATGTTATTGAAAGTAAGCAAAAACAAACATTTGTATTTCACTATTATTTTATTAATTTTTTCTACCTGAAAATGTTACATGGTTAGTAATGTATATATATAAAAACGTTAGTTATGAAATTGTGTAAAGTCAATGAGCTCAATTTAAGCGCTTATTTAACGGATCTTTAGTCTGAACTCGTCGGAAGCGGGAGAGGTCAATTAAGGCATTTTAGACAGTTGTTATTGGTTTCATTCGATTAGTATAAAAGTAATATTACAAGTGTTCTGAGCAGAGGCAATGACCATTTTCATTTAATAGGCATGTACGCTTTAGAATTAAAGAATTTTGACACAGATCAAACTTTTTCGGTAATGGCTAGATGTTAGATAGTCTATTGCATCCTTTCATTTGCGGTCACATGTGCACATTGCCAGGATCGAATAAATATACATAAAGAGTAACCACTAATTGCAGATGCATATGATAATTACGAGTTGAAGTCCTTGAAAGATGTCATCGCCTGTCTCTTGCAAGTAAAGAGGAAGTGCTGACTAAGTATTCTTCAACTGTCAGAATGAGATGTGATAGTGTTGCAATCTTTGGACGGTGCACAGCCCTGCACTTGTAAAATGCAATCTCTGGACAATCTAAACGTGGACTAACTACAATAGTGTTACGGTGTGCCCTGGTGTTCGAACTAAAATAGTTACGGTGTGTCTTGGTGTTCCTAACTACAATAGTTACGGTGTGCCCCGGTGTTCTAACTACAATAGCTACGGTGTGCCCTGGTGTTCTAACTACGATAGTTACAGTGTCCCCTGGTGTTCTAACTACAATAGTTAAAGTGTGCCCTGATGTTCTAACTACAATAGTTAAAATGTGTCCTTGGTGTTCTAACTACAATAGTTAAGTGTGCCCTGGTGTTCTAACTACAATAGTTTACGGTGTGCCCTGATGTTCTAACTACAATAGTTTAAAAGTGTACCCTGATGTTCTGACCATAATAGTTACAGTGTACCCTGGTGTTCTAACTACAATAGTTTAAGTGTGCCCTGATGTTCTAACTACAATAGTTACTGTGTTTGGTATCCTAACTACAATAGTTTACTGTGTCCTGGTATTCTAACTATAATAGTTACGGTGTGCCTTGGTGTTCTAACTATAATAGTTACTGTGTTTGGTGTTCTAACTACAATAGTTACTGTGTCCTGGTATTCTGACTATAATAGTTACGGTGTGCCTTGGTGTTCTAACTATAATAGTTACTGTGTGCCCTGGTGTTCTAACACTACAATAGTTACGCTGTGCCCTATTGTTCTAACACTACAATAGTTACTGTGTGCCCTGGTGTTCTAACACTACAATAGTTACGCTGTGCCCTATTGTTCTAACTACAATAGTTACTGTGTGCCCTGGTGTTTCCAACACTACAATAGTTACTGTGTGCCCTGGTGTTCTAACACTACAAGAGTTTAAGTGTGCCCTGATGTTCTAACTACAATAGTTTAAAGTTTGCCCTGATGTTCTGACCACGATAGTCACGGTGTGCCCTGGTGTCCTAACGTGTGATGATTACGTCACGCCAGCTGATCTGCTAATCTCGTTTACCGGTTCCTCATTACCGCGAGTGGCCGCGGTCCATCGAGCAAGGAGGTCCAGGTCCGACCTCCCGTCAACGCCTCGAGAGAGTGGCTCTACTAGTCATTAAAATAGCCTGCGTCAGGATATATCCGTTCTATTTTTTTAATTATGCTGATGTCTTTAAGTACATCCCGTGGCATTTTATCTCTTTCATAAATGCTAGACACTATATTAGTGCATATAGAGAGAGAGCCCAACTGCGTATTTCGCTCAATCCGAAGCTTTGATAGTCTGTTAGGATTAATGTCACCATCTGTATCACCGATCATGTTAAAATAGTAATTTCATATCTGGTCTGTTGTTTTGGTGCCAAAGTAATTTTGTCATATCGAAAGAAACATAAACCCTCGCCGGCTAAAAGGTTTAATGACGTTTCTCTTCTGTAAGGGCAATCCATAATCTGTGACTGTTGCGTAAAGGGAGTTTAAGTGGATCTCGTAACCGTACTCTGCACGGACGCACAAGAAAATCCTCAGTTTGTTAGTAGTTGGCGCAATCGCCTCTCTGCCGCTCACCTTAATCCGAGGTTGCGCATTTTTCAAGTCCTCTTTATACTGTACGATAGTTGCGACCGTCAGACGGCATATTGGTCAGTGGTGTGACTAATTCCGTCCAGCTACATTTCTTTAAGCCTGCACATAAAATATAATTACCCTCTTATCAGCGCTTCTTCTCCAAACAGTATTCCTTCGTATTTTTAGGGATAGTTTTTCTCCTATAACTAACGCGGGTTGTCGTGATGATTGTCAGTATATAGCACACGATGGTCGGATCGTAGATTCGAAGTAGAGCTGAAATACTTGTTAAAACATGTTTAATACATGCTACGATTAAGACGCGTCTTCCCACGTACTCTAAAGTTACTCTTAAGATATCTTCGTTAATGAATTATTTTTCCCTCCAAAAAGGTTCTTCTATCAGGAGAAGGAAAAGGAATCCCAAACATTCTAACGCTCCCTGTGACCAATATGGATCTAGTCTTATTTCGAAAATCCCTCCGAGCTACGCCTCGCTGGTCTTTTAATAGCGAAAACTCCATCTTTGTCACCACAATTGTAAAATATTAATTAAAAGAGCATGGCTAATGTAATCAACTGTTCTCTGTAAACATTGTCTATTATTTTCAATTTGTTTACATTTACAGTGAGTAAACTTTCAAAGGAATATCCTTAATTTCACGCCGTTTTAGATTTCAGCGATTAGATAAGTACTCATCTACCTTAGAAAACATCCTAAAACATAAGATGGTCAGATTTTGACTTCGAAGACCCCCTTTGAAGCAGTCGGCAAGGACTATGCTAGATGAAAGTTCGCTGGACTGTGCTTTTGAAGTATTGCACTAATTCCAAGCTCAAAATGTTCTAAAATACTAAAAATATTTTTCAGCTTATAAAGAAACAAACGCGTATTGTGTTTGTTAATGTAGCCTACTTTTAATTTTAAGTTACTATCTAACTTTTACTATAAATTTAAATACGGATATAAAACACATCTTAGTTCACTTTTGACACAAGTAAGCTTCTCTGATCTGTGATATTTGTTTTCTTGATCGGGAAACAAGGCAAAATCAAGTATGGAACAAAATATACTGACAATAAAGTAAATTACAATGGCCATAGAGATACACTTTATGACGTATTTCCTTGGTAGTGGTACAAGGTAAACTCAATATTGATGTCGGAAGCCTTGAAGAGCTCGTACAGGTGCGAAACCTAGGGAAATCGCGTGCGAAGCCGCGGGTAACTGCTAGTAAAATCATAAAGGGGCAGGTTTCACTCAATACAAACACAGATTCACACCAATAAACAATTAGCTGGCCACGGTTGGTTAACGTTCAGCGGGCAGGGGTTCTCAGTTAATTTGCACTCTTCATTATCCCCACTAACAGAGGTCGCCGCGAGGAGATTGCCGCGTTCTACAATTCGGCAATTACGTCTCTCATGTAAGTACGCCTCTGTGAGTCATGGCTTGCCGGTGACCTCTGCGGCAATTTATTCACATAATGATAATAATAATGATGTATGCAGTTACGCGAGAGGGCCGGGCCTGTTCCCGTGGCGACGGTAACTACCTCATTATCTGCGACTGTCGGTCGCTGCACTCGCGGTCTCCGTCACACGGCACCCTTCTTATCTGTTATTGTGTGTAAATTAACACCAACCATATCGTAATTTAATAACTTGAACCTCTGTATAAAGCTACGACCACTAATACATCCCTAACATTTTCAAAGTACGTGGTACAGTTCGTTGGATAAAACAATATTGGACCCAGAGTTAACAACATTTATTCTCAATCATTTAGTTTCCCAGACTCAGGTATAAAGTATCTTATGGGGTCAATCCAAATTAAGTGATCCAATAAAAATTTAATTGGTTGCTTGACCATTAAAAAAAATGTTTTTTATTTTTGTATATGTTTTTACCACACTACAGACATTAGTGTTAAATTGTTTATCTCTGGATTGGATTATGCTAGAGCCTTCAAACCAACACCAATCTTTTCAGAAGGACGTCTTCTACAATATTTGTTATCTTCTTTATAGCCCTAAATGCAAAATGTTATTCCCAAAATAGCCTCCAAAGTTTGGTGTTAAAAATTATGAAATACGCGAAAGAAAACCAAAGAAAGTGTGATTTATCATAGTTCAAACTTATGATTAAGTTAGATGACATAGCTTACTAACATAAAATAGAGTTTCAGCCTTAAAACGTGTTTTCTTTTTTTTAGAAATCTTTTTATAGGTAAAAGTTTCCATAGGGTAAAAAAATCCATCTTCAGATGACAAAATGAGGTTTAATTTATGTATTCTACATTACTTGCTTGAGTGTATCTATCCAATTAACTCGGGATTTAATCGGATACGTCCTCGACGACCAGCCGGCGCGGAGAGTTGCGCTACACGATTATTGGTCCAACTAGTGCTCAGTTCAGTTGAAAGCACTACGTAGTACAGTAACAATCGCAGTATGTGTTCGTTGTTTACGCAAAAACCTGTAGAAAGGTACTTAATCAGTGGCGAGATTCAGCACCCCTGGCAGTGGACTGTGCCCGCTCACACTTGGCGTTAGTGATGGGAGAATCGAATACTTAAAAATATCGCATTCAAAAGCACCCTTGAATTCGAATACTTTTATCTGCATTGAGATTTCTAACAGACAAGTCTAGACGTGTCTTAGTTCCTTCCCGTAATCCATTGTTTCTTGGTTATTTGGAATTGGTCTGCCAAAAAGGTGGGAAATCCTTTGCCTTTTTGTACCTCCTAAAAACATGCCATACCCATGATTTATGAACTGAAAAAATGTGTTTATTTGCTATTTTAGTCCTGTCTGAAAGATTCTTTTCTATTTCAGGTTATTCACCAGTGATCATAGAAATAAATTGAAGCCAAAAACCTCAATCATATTTTTAAGTTTGAAAATTTGTTATTACTTATTCCAAATTATGAATGTCCCTTTAATTATTCTTTTCATAGTCCAGATATATATTTACGAGTTTTATTTTAGAAGTTAATCTAAAACCCTCCAATGAATACTTGTATTGAATACGAATACAGCTCTTGAATATTTTATTTGACTACTATTAGTCCAAACAAATTAATACTGTAGGTTTGAATTCGATTCTTCCACGGAACTTGTATTCATTTTAAAAGTATTCGAATTCGTTTTGAGGTATTCGAATATGTGAACACTCGGGCTGTATTCGAATACTATTCGATTCTGTATTCGATTGTCCCATCACTGCTCGGCCTACCACCGGCCGCTTAGTGAAGTATTGTCATGTGCCACCGCTTGCCACACTTCGGTAGCCCCGCGGAATGCAGCACCGGCCGCGACTTAGCGCCATTACTCAACCGGTGATGCCATCACTGCCCGTCATGTCCATCCTTACCCTGCCAACTTGCCAGGAGTCACACGAGTGCCGTGTCAAGTAGTCACCTGGAACCTTGAAGTCACATCTGGCCCCAGCAACCCGATAAGTCAAGCGTCCACTAGCGATTGCCAAGTGGTTCTTCTGCCCTTGAATGTCAGCGGTAGTTGATAATGGTTCTGAAATCCCTTGGATACCCTTGAGTGATAGGAAATCTTTAATATCAATGGGGTCATCGCGGTTGATGGTGGAGAAGTTGGTGTTTGCGAGTATCATCTATTCGCTAAGGGTTTGCTGTCTGCTATCTGGAGCAATCCCATCACTCTTCGCTTCTACCAAATTTCTGAGCTTTGCTGGAATAAACAGCGTTACTTTACCAACATGTTTGTTACCTCTAACGGCGATAGCGGTCTCGTTTTAGTCATTTCGCACTTTTAATTGGTATAGCTTCTGTACTATTAATCGATGGTCTATGAAACAGGTGTAACTTAAAACGGCTGTCTATTTAGTTTTGTTTTCATTAGTTGAAGTGCTAATTTTTGTCATCTAGTAATGTGTAGCTAATGTTGTTACGAAAACATCGTGGCAACTTTGCCAAGAAAAGTTTCAGTCTTGTATTGTGGCTAGCAAAGTTTAACTATGTGATTTCAGTGTATAATGAGTATACCTCTGACAGACGTGGCATTTATCGATGGTATAAGAAGTTCAAGGAAACATGTTAAAACTACTTCTTAAGTACAGTATTCATTTACTAAGTTTAACTTTCACAACTTGAGCCAGGACAAGAATATTAAACCGCCTAGAACAGAACTTACATTGAAAATGTTTCAAACTTTAAACCAGCGTAATTTTTTAAAGAGTAAGTCTTTTTAGGTCGGATTTGCAGCATTGTCCTCTACTAATAGAGACCTCTAATTTGGTGCACTACTCGACCCTTCCTCTAATTTAAGATTTCCTTCTCACTCCTTGCGGGTCATCTCCCTGACATGATAAAAAATTGTAGTTACTTAAAAAAAAGTAGATTTATATGCAGTAATGATGTACCAAGCTTTATTGCTTTACCTGTAAACGTTCGGGAATTATCAAGACCCGTGCGGGACTTTTTGTACACTCTGTATATTAGATAACTGTATTTTCTTGTCTACGGTTAACTGTGGTAACACCGAATCTAGAGGTACTTAAGATAGACACAATACAGTGTTATACTTATTTTACACAGTGGCGTGAAATATACACTTAGTCTGACTGTACTGGACATTATCACGTTGTGGTATCTTGTGGTAAAACCGACTGTCCAGGCCGTTGCACACTATACGCTGCCTGACTCTACCACGCGTTCATGTCTCTCCGCGAGCAAAGTACTATAATAATATACTAGAATGAAAGCATTATTAGTTTTTCTCTGTAAAAGCAATGTCCAAATCCAAACACTGTTAGGTCCCTGTATTGTGTCGTAGAATTGTGTGAGATATTGCATTTAAATATATGCATAATCCGAATCCAAACGCTTTTTATATTAACGTATACGTTTCGAATATTTAAACGATGCAGTACAAAAGTTTGTATTTATCCTTGGATAACCAATAAAAATATGTAAAAACAAAAATGAAGTGTTTGGAGAGTGTATTGGTTATATATTTAAAATTAAACATGTCCCAAACTCTACGACCATAAATAAGGTCGTAATAGTGTTTTAAGTTTAACATTGTTCTTATGAGGCATTGTTCTACAAAATAGATGGCTGCCAGTACAGCCCATTCGGCATTTACAAAATATTTTGAGATGTGCAGGCTTGTGGGTGGATTTCCTTCAAATTACACCTAAATTTTGTTTATTTATTATTGGTCAGAAATTGTACAGATGGGATATTCTCAAAGAGGATTTGGCACTTACTATCACAAATAGAGTTGAAAACATCCATACGACGTATTCTAGCCACCCTAGTTCTTACTCTGTATTTATTATATAAGAATAATTGGTCAAAGAAATGGGTTATGTAAAATCCACATTGCTGTTTTCCATTTCCATCACTGACATGTGTTGTGAAAGAGAAAGCACGTTTGATTGATTCCAGACTATCAAACAAACAGGAAAAACTCAGAAAACCAGTTTAGCATTTTTTTTTCTTATGTTGTAATACTCGACGGTGTAATATACACGTGCTGTTATAAGATAATAACATCATTGATGTAATTGCTGCATTTCTTGCAATACTAGTAATACTAAATGTAACAATCCAAACAATTAATAGTTAGCTTACCATTCTTTCCTCGCACATGCGATAAATTGTTTCATCACTTTCATCCATTGTAATCGATTCTTCGCGTTCAATGTTTCGTTAGATAAGTATGTAGTCAGGGCACGTTTGTTTAGTGTAGGCTGGGGAACAAGGCTACCACAAGAGTGACTAGTTGTAGCGAAATGCCATTTTAGGACACTGGGCAGTTCAACGCACTAATTGTTTTAACTTTTTACGTAAATCTGTTTAAGGGTGTAGCGGAAAGAGCTTTGAACAGTGTACTAGGGTCGTGCCTTAATAACGGTCTCTTACTTTTTGCAATAAAATTGTTTCTCTAATGATTTATATCCCTCAGTGGTACCAATCATCAGAGAAAACTGACTGAAGAAATATAGTGTCACTGGTGGAACTGGAACACATTATGGAAATCGCAGTAAATCAGTTTAGTTGAATTTCCTGTCGTGTCCAGAAATTCTAGGGATGTAGTAAACAACATTCTTGACGATGAAGGAGGAGGAGCTCTTCTTGTTGGAAATATCAATTTTCTATTATTTTATAAAAGGAAACTCACAATTCTCCAATAATTTATATATTTTACCACGAGGCCTTTCGACATCAAAGATGCCATCACCTGATTAGCCTCGTGTAAAAATATAGAAATTATAGGAGAATTGTGAGTTTTCTTTTGTAAAATAATTTTTTAAAATTCGTGACGTTTATTGTTGTACGAGAGAGGTTGGATTTTGAAACATTGCTATGAACGAGTTAGGTTACGCAGCTTTCAATTTATTAGCTTACAATTTATTTCACCTAGTGTAGCTTTCCACCATCATAGCGTTTGTTTTGTACTGGAAGAAACTTCTTTTTTATTACATTTCATGGAACACATTATGGGAAACGCAGTAAATAATCAGTTTAGTTGAGTTCCTGTCGTGTCCAGAAATTCTAGGAATGTAGTAAACAACATTCTTGACGTTTATTTTTGTACGAAAGAGGTTGGATTTTGAAACATTGCATTGAACGAATTAGGTTACGCAGCTTTCAATTTATTAGCTTACAATTTATTTCACCTAGTGTAGCTTTCCACCATCATAGCGTTTGTTTTGTACTGGAAGAAACTTCTTTTTTATTACATTTCATGGAACACATTATGGAAATCGCAGTAAATAATCAGTTTAGTTGAGTTCCTGACGTGTCCAGAAATTCTAGGAATGTAGTAAACAACATTCTTGACGTTTACTTTTGTACGAAAGAGGTTGGATTTTGAAACATTGCATTGAACGAATTAGGTTACGCAGCTTACAATTTATTTCACCTAGTGTAGCTTTCCACCATCATAGCGTTTGTTTTGTACTGGAAGAAACTTCTTTTTTATTACATTTCATGGAACACATTATGGAAATCGCAGTAAATAATCAGTTTAGTTGAGTTCCTGACGTGTCCAGAAATTCTAGGAATGTAGTAAACAACATTCTTGACGTTTACTTTTGTACGAAAGAGGTTGGATTTTGAAACATTGCATTGAACGAATTAGGTTACGCAGCTTACAATTTATTTCACCTAGTGTAGCTCTCCACCATCATAGCGTTTGTTTTGTACTGGAATTAACTTCTTTTTTATTACATTTCATTCATCAATATGTTGTAAGCAACAATCTAAATCGAATCTTATCAGCATTACAAGGGCCGCACTCAGAATTGAATTCAACTCCGTATTTTACAGTCGTTATCCATGTCCCGCTTTGTAAAAAGACTACATTGTTTTTGTACAAAGCTGTAAATTAGTGTGACGTTGATAAATTAACAGCGCCTGTATTGTATCGGAACTGCCTCCAGAGCTCTGATGCAACCTAATGTTGGTTTTTGGCATTTGATCAACAGAGAGTAGGTCGTTTATGAAACATCATAACTTTCTTGGCAGATATGTTTGGACATTGTGTAGTCGTGAATTTAGATGTGTTAAGTGTTGTTATTAATTGTACACTTACAGTTGGTAGAAAGTATTCTCATCGCTTGTGTGATGAGAGCACATAAAACAATACAATTATCTCCCATTCAATGAACATATTTTAGTATTTTTTTATTTTATCAATTGGTGAAGAAGTAACAAAATCAAATAACTTATTAAATTGAACTGTGTGGTCTACTTGTAATATATCTGCCAACCCATGTCGTGACACTGTATTATATAAGCTAATAGAGTCGCAGAGGGAATTTATTTTATGAATAAAAATATTAAATCCACAACTGCCTCGTAATGATTATAAAAGTAGTGTAAATACAAAGTAAAGACGATTCACAACTATTTTACGCAACTGCTTATTTTTTTTTAGAAGTAAAAAGATTAGAATCAAAGGTTTTGTTCGCGTTCTATTCTATCATTACGGTTTTTGACAGTAGGTTAATTATCTCTGTATTAATTTTACGTAAATTCGCATAGTATGTCGTATTTATATCTATGCTGATGCATGGAAAGATTGTGATTAAAATCAATAGCAAAGTAGAAACGCTCGCTTGTTACTTTTCTACGTGCGTATTTATATATTGTACCGTAAAATGGAGTATATTTTAAGTAATAGAATATTTAAATTGATTCTTAATGATGTCACATTTTAAGTGAACACTATTTAGTCATAGCACAATTTAAGCACATCCTAATTTGAGCCATCTGACTCTTCTGTTTTGCGAGCTCTAAAATGTTGTGACCGCCACGTCATGTGTGAACTCCGTCAAGGTAGGAAAGAGTGCCCATGTTAGTGTACAAAGACCTTATTTACCATAAACTTGGAATTTCTCTGCTGAGACACAACTTAATTTCTTTTCCCATTTTATTAATTTTTACAGCTTTGTCTTTTTCCAGTGTGATAGTAATGTTTGATATATTGGTGTTACATATATTTCTAATTGGCATGGAATAGTGTAAGACTAAAAGCACCTGTCTCAAGAATGTGTGGAACATAGTCAGCCCTCAGGCGGAGCGGCTGGGGGAAAGTTATCCCGCTGACTGCTGACCTTTGGGTGGGCGAGACTTCAGTTTCCCAGCGTCTGTCTGCACACTGCCTCTCCTCTACCACTGCGCCGCGACAGCTAATGCTAGACACCGAGGTAGTGACCAGCATCGGCATGAGCCTTTGCATAAGAACTTAATCATCAGCTAACTGTACCTAGAAAGTGTTCATGTACTGAGATATTCGTTATTTCGCTTCGGGTGATAGCACTTGTCTCAATTGAAGAACGCCTTTGCCTTAACCTGATCGCCCTGTTTTATGAGATTAATTTATAAACATGTGGCTGTCCACCCCTTCAAAAAATACACTTTTAATGGAACCGTAGGATCCTAGTTGGACAGCTCGCCCGTCATCGTATTGATGTCGCAAGTGTGCGGTTAGGCTGTTTAATACTCAAGGCCTTTTACTTAATTGGTAACTAAATGTCCAGTGATAAACAGGGCAAATCTATAACATTAGCTAAATCCTCGGTTTGATTTGAGAATAACTTGCATCGAATGTCTAGAGTTATTGTTTGAAGTTGTTTGAAATTAAGCACGCACGTGTTCATATTTAAACAGTCTAATAAATAATAAATTATATTATGATCGAGAATAGCCATAAGCATTAAGGCGAAGACAAAGGTGTCGGACTTGGAATGACAGAGAGATGCTTACGTATAATAAGGCCGTTTGTCCAATTAAATATTACAAGCTATGAATCTTTAAAATTTTTATCTTAGGAGCACCGTCTTTAAGGTTACTTCCGTAGTACTACTCTGGGACGGGTCAAGGCGGACTACTTGCAAGGACGAGAATCACGCACTTTTCGTTCATCCAAAGGATACCAAAGATAGTTCAGGTGTCCTATCTGCCAAAGATAGGTCTGGGGTGCCTTTGGTGAGTCCAAGCGTCGTCCAGAAGTGGGACGAATTTTAAACGTATGCTTTATTGTGAAAGGGGATGGATACCCAGTAAAATTCAGGCATTGAATGCTTGTTTATTCCGACCCGTACCAGATCGTAAATGGTTAGGTCATAACAACAGATTCATCATAGTTAACAGGCCAAATAATCGCTGAAGCGAGAGTCCGCTCCCCAGCCAACCGTGGACTCGGCCACGTCACTCAGCAGCTGCAGCAGTGGGAAATACCAGAGGTTGCGTTCCCCAAGCCGACCTCAGCTGATATATGTCCGTGTGTGATTGTGGACACCCCAGGCGAGTCGGGTACGCTGCGTGTGGACTGCCCCGGGTCACATCGGTGCCCACGTGACGTGAGGTCAGGTCGCCCCATAGCCTACAGACTGTTGTAACCTACCCCCTTCCCCTCGCCACGTCACCGACTCTAAATCGATTAACTTTTCACCTGAAAGTTGTAGCTTATAAGATTTCGTAATTTTGGCCAACAAACAAAGCTACTATTATTAAGCCGGTTTCCCGTACAATAAAGCAAAACGTGCTTTGTTTAACCTACTCAGCTCACTCAATTTAGTGTTTAGCTAAATGATATCATCAACGTAGACAATGATGAGATTGGTTTTTCTGTGTATCGTAACATGGCACTCAAAATAATCCATCGTTTAATCTTCAATTATTATTCATTTTATCGTTATGATTACAAATCCTGAAAATGCTTCATATTCCTAGAATAACACTCACTTTTCATTCTCCAAAGACATAGTTCATTTACAAGTATTATCACGCTCAAGTTTTTATGATATCAACAAGAGACAATTTCTGTTTCTACGGCTCGAATGCGAATTAGTCTTGCCTAAACGTGTCACTATCTGCACCTTCTAGTTGGCGGTTGATAACTTCGTTGGAAATGATCATACGGTATTGTTTGTTTAACTAAGACAACACATAGTGCCGAGTTGCTTGCAGGTATTCTTCCTCTTTTTTATGAGTCAGCCCTGTCAGTTAAATCACTCTTGTCTATATGTCCTCTTATCTGATCTTCTCCATATTCCTGCAATTTCCATTAACTTTGAGTGCGCAAATTATCAAAGGGGTTTCCTATTGTAAAAGGTACGGTATGGGTTAAACATTTAGATACTGATAAAAATAAAAATAAGCAAATCTGGTGCGAAGGACCATGAATAAGAGTAAGACTATCAGCTTCCAATAAGATAAAAAGATGTACATCCGGTTTCGTAGCACCGTGAATAGGTTCCTGATTTTTAAATTCAAAATAATAATAACACGGCGATGAAAGGAAAGAGTTGGAATGTACGAGGTGTTTTTGTAGGAATGATAACAACTTCAGCCCCCAACTAGCCGACGGGGTTCTAGCTTCATGCCTGGCACACGGGGTGGCACATCTAGCTCGGATCCTCAAAGCTTCCAGGGGTATCCATGGATAGACGGGTTAACGACACCTCTCCATTATAACAGTCACGGACATCGCGGTGGGACACATGTTTGGAGGAATTCTATCTGTCTATCACACACTAACGAGTTGCAATCGAGAGAACTTCCAAGACGACTCCGGCTCTCTACCAACGGGTGAACAAACGAGCAAAGAGACCCGGGCTTTGTTTACGAGAACATGAGACCGATTATACTAGGTGGTGAGTCATAACGCAGCGAGTTCCAGAGTTGGCACTACCATCGCCAAAGGGTACTGAGAGACGAACGAGACCCATATTGTTGAGCGACCGATCATACCAAGAGGGAAGTTTAGAGTGACCTACCGGTAGGGCGTCCTAGGGACGCTTTCTTTGGAAGACAGACAGGGACCACGCTGTACCAGCCCACCAATAAGAAAGAAACTGCCGTCTCATCGGACAACAGAGGCAAAGTTCATCAAACCAGCTTATTGATTTTATTCGTACCAAGAGTATAAATTTCAAAGAAACTACGACTCTTAGTTAATTCTCAGTATGCACTTGAGCTCACTCTGACTAGCCATTATTGTAAATATTATAGAATGAGTGTCCGTCAGTAAACCATGTGTGTACGGTGTGTACTAGAAGTACCCTTACTGATGTTCACAGACTGTACGATGGCTCAGGCTGTATGATAGCCCAGACTGTACGATAGCACGCGTGGGTCGTGGGCTCGGAATGTCTATTCACATGGTATTAGAGAATAATTACACCTGCTGAAGAAGTGGTGGACTGGATGGAACACATCAAAGTTCAGTGGAGAGACGGAATGGCTCTGTTTTAAACTCTGTCATTTGTCTCACAACGAGAATACGTAAGACAGAGTAAGACGACATTCTATCTCCAGCACCGAGCCTGGACCGTGTGAGTTGTTACGTATTACTCAACATTACTCATAGAATTACATTACTAGCTCGTTGCCCGCGATTTCACACGCACCATTCTACTGAACGAATGAGACGAATGCCTTGGGCGTTCCAAGTATTCCTGAGATAACATAATGTCGTTGGAAGATATATCCGTAAGAAGTAAGAATATTAAACATAAATTACAAACCATTAGTTAGTATTAACAGATTATCATATATTTAATAACTCATTTGTATTGAGACACTAAAATAAATATTGCGTAAGTTATGGATTTGGTGTTTCTATTTATAACGCCGTTAACCTGAGTGCCCTCTTAACGCCAGTAATTTCAATTGTCAATCTGTAAAGAAGTCTACATCTCCTCATATAAGAGTATCTATTTATAACGCCGTTAACCTGAGTGCCCTCTTAACGCCAGTATTTTCAATTGTCAATCTGTAAAGAAGTCTACATCTCCTCATATAAGAGTATCTATTTATAACGCCGTTAACCTGAGTGCCCTCTTAACGCCAGTATTTTCAATTGTCAATCTGTAAAGAAGTCTACATCTCCTCATATAAGAGTATCTATTTATAATGCCGTTAACCTGAGTGCTCTCTTAAACGCCAGTAATTTCAATTGTCAATCTGTAAAGAAGTCTACATCACCTCATATAAGAGTATCTATTTATAACGCCGTTAACCTGTGTCCTCTTAAGTAAACACCGGTAATTTCAATTGTCAATCTGTAAAGAAGTCTACATCTCTTCATATAGGAGTTTATATTTATAACGCCTTTAACATGAGTGCCCTCTTAAGTAATCACCAGTAATTTCCATTGTCAATCTGTAAAGAAGTCTACATCTCTTTATATAGGAGTTTATATGTATAACGCCTTTAACATGAGTGCCCTCTTAAGTAATCACCAGTAATTTACATTGTCAATCTGTAAAGAAGTCTACATCTCTTCATATAGGAGTTTATATTTATAACGCCTTTAACATGAGTGCCCTCTTAAGTAATCACTAGTAATTTGCATTGTCAATCTGTAAAGAAGTCTACATCTCCTCATATAAGAGTATCTATTTATAATGCCGGTTAACCTGAGTGCTCTCTTAACGCCAATAATTTCAATTGTCAATCTGTAAATAAGTCTACATCTCATATAAGAATCATCACTATTTATAACGCCGTTTACCTGTCCTCTTAAGTAAACACCGGTAACTTCAATTGTCAATTTGTAAAGAAGTCTACATCTCCTCATTCTCAGTATTGGGCTAGATTGATCTGCTAGCTTTTCCGGTTTAAGAGCACTAATTAGCCGTGAAGCTCTTATTCCTTGTGGAGGGTAGTTGAAGCTATTCGAAAAATCATAATAATAATACACACAATTTGTTTTTGCATTGAAGCGTTTATATTACAAAACTGTTTTTAGTTCACACAGCATATTTAAAAAACAGTTACAAGCTACCCCGGTTCTAATTTATAACAGTTTAGCGCACACGGCATGATTACAAATTATAGTAAAATATAATATTTTGTACCGCTCCTGTGAAGGTATAGATGAGGCCTAGCCCCGGATACCGACACCAGGATACTAGTATACTCCATTCTTCGTATATCAACTTATCTGGATACTATCTAGTCCGACACGTCCAAATTCGAGAAAGTTATGGAAAAGGGAAAATCTGAACATCCAGAAAGTGAAGGATGTTCTGGAATGCTCGTAGTCTCGGAATGGTCAGGAAGTGATCTTTTAAATTTGTGGAATTATGCATAACATTTCCAATGTATTCTTTACATCTTATATATATAAAAATCTTGAGTCACGATGTATGTTGCCAATAAACTCCAAAACGACTGAACCAATTTCAATCAAATTTCACATGTATCCGTAATTTAGTCTAACTTAGAAGATAGGATAGTTATTATCTGAATTATTCGCTTATGTCGTGAATATAAACGAATAAAATGAAGAAAAGTTTTCAAAGCGCCTGCACATTATAACCTGCAATTACGAGATAGATACGTATATTAAACAGTGAAACACTATTTGAAGGCGCTAAGTTATGATGTATAATTGTCTAAACTAAATTTTTGGTTGAACTTAAAGGTTGAGTGGTAGACCACTTTGTAATAAAATACATTATGCATGTACAATACATTTTTTACATATTTTCTTGATCGTGACATCAAGGTAAAATCTACATCGGGGTTGGAAATATAATTTACTTCAACCAGAAATGCTCATACGCGGGCAAAACTTACGAAAAGCGTGCGAAGCCGCGGGAAACAGCTAGTTTATTAATATATTTGTATGTGTCAGTTGAAAAAATTCAGTGCGTAGAATAAGTAAACGTCATCCAGTGACCTGTACGGAGTATCCGTATTCCGGTTTAAGCAATATGTTGTAAGCAACAATCTAAATCGAATCTTATCAGCATTACAAGGGCCGCACTCAGAATTGAATTTAACTCCGTATTTTACAAACGCTATCCATGTCCCGCTTTGTAAAAAGACTACATTGTTTTTGTACAAAGCTGTATATTAGTGTGACGTTGATAAATTAACAGCGCCTGTATTGTATTGGTATGGCGGAACTGCGTCCTGAGTTCTGATGCAACCTAATGTTGGTTTTTGGCATTTGATCAGCAGAAAGTAGGTCGTTTATGAAACATCATAACTTTCTTGGCAGTGATATGTTTGGACATTGTGTAGTTGTGAATTTAGATGTGTTAAGTGTTGTTATTAATTGTACACTTACAGTTGGTAGAAAGTATTCTCATCTTTTGTGTGATGAGAGCACATAAAACAATACAATTATCTTCCATGCAATTAAGATATTTTAGTATTTTTTTATTTTATTTCCTTTAACCTGGGTGGATATTATTTACTGTTTGTAAACTAACGTTTGTGAAACCAGTTAGTTTAATAAAACCTGGAAGTTAAAATTTTATGGAGGGGAAGCTTATTTTTTAAGGGGTACAACCTCTTCTCTTTAAAACAAAATTGCCATAAAAATGCAAGTATCACATACTCGCGGCTTCGCTCTCAGTACATATGCAACATTCCGTGTATTTTATTGCATAGCTCCCAAGATTTCAGCAACACTTGAACTATTTTGTACCAATTTAGAGGAAGTCGAAATTCATAGGTTTCTTAGCGAAAGTACTTATGGTGTAAATACAATGGGGTTCTATGGTATGTTTTACCATTTTTTTTAGTGTGCATGATAAAGAAGACCAGAGATTAACAAAATTGTGAAGCAAAAAGTAACAACAATAATACATTATGACAGTTGTCATCCACATGTAACGATGATACATTACATAATAAAGTACACGTTGTTGCATCCCAATCCATGTTTGCTTATTGTTATATGACACTATTTCCTCGGTCCAGTCCAGGAATTATATCAGTATTTATATACCTAAGCAGTATCGCAAACCTCATTAGTAACAAATGGATGCGATGTCCATTCGACGATTTTCTGTTATAAAAAAAAACTGCATTTAGTGTTTCGTGTATTGCTTTGTGATTCCACCTGCTATAATCAAAAACTGTTGCGCTCGCTTGTTTCCTGGAATTGTAATCACGGAGCGAATGGTTTGTTGAATCATGCTAATGCACAGTCCTTCTGTTTTTTGTTCCTTCAGCTACTGTAAATATGTTGTCCCGCCAAGTCTAAGGAAACCAAATTCAACATCTGACATGTATACATAACTTCACAAAGTAAAAAATATTTTACTTTATTTAGTTCATAAAGTAAAATATAAATTGACTGGTTTGTCTTGTTTCCACGATTTTGAAATAAGATTTTTTACTTTTGTTATGTTTTCAGTACATTAATGTAAACAAATTGAAAATATGGCTTAACCCTCCAACTGTCGGTCGGCGATTTTTGCGCCGACTCGGTCGTTTCTGTAGTGTCACCGGTGATATTTTCGCCGACCCGACATGTACTGGCTTTGTAGGTTTTATAAATCCAAATGCCGTTCAAAGACACATAAATGATATATCATTGCAAAGCTAATGAAATAGGCAATCGTTCTGTATACCTTTGAATTCCTTATTGTCTGTTTCCAGACAGTATCGATACAACCAATTGACGTGATGATTTCTCGCGGTTGAAATACGTCGAGTGTTCGCGAGATTGTGAACGAGCGGTGTTGTTGTTTCTCGTGGCGATATTTGGTATGTTTTATTGCGCTAGTATTGTTGTTTTACTGTGTTAGAGTAACAATGGGTGAGCCTTGTCGGTCAAGTGACATTAGGGAAATTCTTGCGGACCAAAATCTTAGTGAATTGACCGAAACGGAAAACGAAGATAACGACGCTGGATTACTTCGTGAGACTTTTCATGGTTCTTTTGAGTCTTTGGCTTCAAATAATGATGACATTGATTTTAATTTGGTTGATTTGAACGAATTAACTGATTTTTCATCAGGTTCAGATGATGATTACATTCCAGATTTGTCCGAACTTGAACCAAGTGAAAGGGATAAAGTTTTACCCGGACGAAGTTTTTCTTATTTTGTCGTTGCTAGGTAACCGCTTGCATAATAAGAGCATAGTAATTCCTTTTTTTAGTATATCATTATAAAGTTATATATTTTTGTATTCACAATGAAATTACAGATTTTATAGCAATCTCATTTTTTTTAGAAAGATATAAATTAAATTATGTTATATACACTGAAAGTAAAAAAATTAAATGAAAAAAAAAACTTAAAAAGTTTTGACCTTTTTTAAAAAATAAAAAAACATTTTTTTGATTTTAAAATATATTAAAAATTGTTCTACAGATCTTTACAAACAAAATGATATATTTAACAACATATTTACCATAATTATTGAATTTTTTATGAATTTTTATAAATGCCCCTGCTAAACCACCAAATATAGGCGACACTGTGGAAAATATGATAGACAGTTGGAGGGTTAAAACAATTAAAATACATATGGTTGTGCTGCCACAAAACAATGTTTAGACAAAACATTTGATCACATTTCCCATGCTCTTTCAATATATTTACTTTAGAGAGACCAGGAGGGCGTAGCCCGGAGGGATTTTCGAAATAAAATAGGCCTATATTCATTCCAGGGACCATATGAATGTCCATGTAACATTTGAGTACTATCAGTTCAGTAGTGTACGCGTAAAAGAAAAACAAAGGTACTTTGGCATTTACAATATTATTAGGATTGATATTGATGTGTGATCGTTTCACTATCATTACTATCACAAACAGTGAACATACAATGTTCTGTACTCAATGGCCAAGACGTTCATTGAGGTAGAGTGGTAGTTTGGACTGTTTAGTCCTAATCCACCTCGGTAAATAAAAATCGTTTCATTTTCATTTCAAGTTGAGTTGTGACATTCAATATTCGGTGATTGAATTTAGTTGTCCTAATATTAGTTATTCAAAAAAAGTACTTAATACCATAACACATCAATCATGCAAAGGCTACAGATTAGGAAAATGGAGAAACGAAGTTTCGTGTAGAATTCGATTGATGTAAGCCACAGTCGATTAGTTATAATTGAGGCCAAACTAGGCACTCAAACAGGATCTCACACTTGAGCAACTACCGCAGTTTCCAGTTAGTGAGATAGTTTCTCGTTTTTTGTAGACCACACAAAGTTTTTGTTTGAAGTTTATTTTTGACGATGTGTGAAGGAAACAGGATTTTCCGGACATTTTGTCATCGTTCAGTGAAACAAAAAATCAGTAACACTACGTTTCGAGATCTCCAATCTGATCTCTTCTTCAGGTAAATAACTAATCTAACACATAATTGGTTTATTTTAACCTAGTTTGTAATTATGTGTTAGGTTAGTTATTTACCTGAAGAAGAGATCAGATTGGAGATCTCGAAACGTAGTGTTACTGATGTTTTTGTTTTGTTTCACTGAACGATGGCAAATGTCCGGAAAAAGCCTAACAAAGTCCTTCTGTTGGTTGTGAGAACGTGGCGTGCGTTAGTCATTAACTCCGGTGAGATAAATAGCACCACCGAAGTATCTAAAGTTTGTCCACCAAAGTGTGAAAATTTTAATGAGGTGTTAAAATGTATGCTAATTACACACTCGGTAAGACGGTGTGACAGTCTTGTTATATACGTACCGGTGTATGTGGTGAGGTGGGCTAGCAACACACAGAGCAGATGTGAGAGGTTCATGACACAACACACGGCATCCCATCTAGCACTAGACTGAGGGGAGCGGAGCCCAAGTCCAGGTCTCCAGTCCCACTACCTTCGCCGCCGCTGTGAGCCCCTCCACCCGCGGTCGCTGTGGGCTTCTACAAGTCTCATCCTTGTCACCTGTCAGTGATTGGTTTCAGGTTGAAAACGTGCCAATTGGAGTAGAACTTGTTCTGTGTTTGTCTTATTGTTTGTATGATTTTGAATTATTGCCATCGCAGTGTAAATTAAGTCCTGATACCCCTGGATATATTCCAAACTGATTCAGATATCAATTTGCAACCTCCACCATAATAATTCAAATACAAATTTTCCCCCTTTCAAAAGGGGAGTACGTGGGAGGATCACTTTTTCAAATTGCAACCCCTATCTTGTGGCATATAATTTTAATGGTCTATTTATTAGTAACTCAATTACATGAATAATACATCTCTACGACGTTCCTAGCAAAGGTTATGGGCAAATAACCCTTACGTCTCAGGTTGTAAATGCCAGTTGAAGTAGAACTTGTTCTTTGTTTGTTTCTTTCAGATTGTGAATTATAGCCAGCGCATTAAACGTTATACAGGGTTTAAATTAAGTCCGGGTACCTCTGGATATATTCCAAACGGATTCAGATATCGATTTACAACCTTGACCATTATTATTAAAATACAAAAATCTCCCCCTTTTTTAAAAGGAGGGTACGGGGAGATAGCTTTAAATTTTCAAATTGCAATCCCTACCTTACGACATATTCATTTTTTATGGTAAATTTATTTTAAACACAATGGCACGAATAAAACATCTCTACGACGTTCCTAGCAAAAGTTATGGGCAAATAACCCCTTACATATCATGATGTAAATTAAGTCCTGATAAGTTACAAGTAGATATATTCCAGACGAAGTGGTATATCGATTTACAACCTTCACCATACTTATTAAAATACTTTTTTGGATTTCTTGAGTGCACAAAAAAGCTCCACCTCCCTTTTCAACGGGGGGTTACTTTAAATTTTCAAATAACAACAAAGTTTTGATGAATCGAAAGCTTCACGGGCATTTTCAATGAAAGTTTTTCTATTAGTACTGACTGAAGAATTAAGACGGCAAATGCTGCCGTCCTGTGCTGTTGTACTCGCAAGTTGTCCCTGCCTTCTCGTTCCATACTGGTGGATGTCTCGGCCCTGTATGAAAGTACACTTGGTCCAGCAGTACGTAACCATCTCCAGCACAAAGAGGCAGGGTAAAGTAAGCAGTTTTAGTTCGCTGAACGCATCCCTTCACGACTCTCTAAAATTTACTTTCAGCATAACGCGAATTGCCTTTTTCATATTCTGAAAACCCTTTCCAGTCTGTATTTAGCACAACCTTTTACCTTCCCCATTAACTCACACCATGTGACAAGTGTGAGTAAACCAGGGAATTGTGATTAAACCAGGGAATTTCAAGATAAAAGAACGTTGAGATTGATGTCTAAACGAATGTACTCCGAGATGAAATAGTGCGCCTTGGAGCGTTTGACGCCTCTTCATTGCATTACTTGCAACATTCACTTGCATCTCTCTACGATCAGCAATCTCACAAGGAGGGCAAGGCCAACCCGCGTTCTCTGGAGTCTTTTAGAGTAACCCTGAATATGTGTAATTATAATGTTCCACGTTTATTTGTTTGTTTGTTATTGCGTTTTCCAAGTTCTTTGTTGATTGGCTGATCGTTCAGCGAAGCCTCTCCTGTCAGTTTCTGATGACGAGATCCGATTACTCTCTGTCTGTACGCACGATAATTGGCGAATGACAACTCTCTAGTTGAAATTTAGGATGAAACTCTGCTTATGCAACCTCTGATATTGAAAATTATAGGCTGTACAACTGTCTATTGTTAGTCTCGACATACGTATGTCGGTAGTTTGGGTACTAAACCTTATTGTGGTGTTGAAACTAATCTAGAATTGGTGAGTCAGCTAGGCAGTGGCAGTAGGGTACAGGAGAGGGCATTGGACAGGGTTCGGCTAGTTCAGGTACTAAGCATTATCCTGGTGTTGAAACTTATCGAGAATAGGTGAGTCAGCTAAGGCAGTGACAGTAGGGTACGGGAGAGGGCAATGGAAAGGGTTCGGCTAGTTCAGGTACTAAGCATTATCGTGGTGTTGAAACTTATCGAGAATTGGTGAGTCAGCTAAGCAGTGACAGTAGGGTACAGGAGATGGCATTGGACAGGGTTCGGCTAGTCCAGGTACTAAGCATTATCCTGGTGTTGAAACTTATCGAGAATAGGTGAGTCAGCTAAGGCAGTGACAGTAGGGTTATGGGAGAGGGCATTGGAAAGGGTTCGGCTAGTTCAGGTACTAAGCATTATCGTGGTGTTGAAACTTATCGAGAATTGGTGAGTCAGCTAAGGCAGTGACAGTAGGGTACGGGAGAGGGCAATGGAAAGGGTTCGGCTAGTTCAGGTACTAAGCATTATCCTGGGTGTTGAAACTTATCGAGAATAGGTGAGTCAGCTAAGGCAGTGACAGTAGGGTACGGGAGAGGGCAATGGACAGGGTTCGGCTAGTTCAGGTACTAAGCATTATCCTGGTGTTGAAACTTATCGAGAATAGGTGAGTCAGCTAAGGCAGTGACAGTAGGGTACAGGAGAGGGCATTGGACGGGTGTCAGCGGAAACCCCGACAGTGGCGGTACGCGGCGCGCTGCTCTCCTTGATACAACTGGGTCAAGACTTGGCCACTTCTGTCACGGCTCTTCCACTTCTTGCCAGTTCATTGTGTGAGGCCACTGGCTTCGACGCCGATTCCACAAATTATCATGGCAGCCTATCGCGTGACATTGTTATCTGGCATATTCTTTACATCGACATTTTGATTTGATGTTCAGTGTCGTTAAACAACCGATTACGTAAATCAGTAATAAGCGAATACTTACAGATACTGGGGTGATTTCTTAAAAAAGGAATATTAGTGAATTATTTCCTTATCGTTGTTATTTTCTTACATAATCTAAAATCCATTAAACTCGTCTTGTTAAATGTTAAAACTGTTTTGAATATCAGTAGTCTTTTCAAAAGTTTTATTTTGTTTGGGATATGAGAGAAATACTTTCTTTCAGTAATATGGGTAACTACTACAAGTGCAACATGACTGTGTGGTGGGCTTGGAGGAAGAGTTGTCACTTAGGCCATGTTTTCAAACTTCAATACACCCGGCTCCCTTTAGGTTTGCACTACTTTCTAAAGCGCCCTACCCCCTTTTGCCCCCCCCCCATCTTCTCTTACCTAACCTCCTATCACTACCCTTAAACCTCAGCCATCTTAATGGAGTTTATGAAGAAAAACAATACAGTATTGTTACTTTTTAATCTACCTAATAATTAATTCACATTAGTAACATATTTGTCTGTATGGATATTATTAGCCACCATAAAAATATAAAGTAAATATAAATGTTTTAAATAAATGTACTATTCACAGTTACTATAAAAAGAAACTATTACTATTTTACTGTAGTAACAAGTAAATAAATAGAAGCAAGTAAACAAACTTCAAAGGTTTTACATTTTAAATATCGTTTAAATAATTCAATAATTGATTCATACAAATTACAGTTTAGCTAGTTAGATTGTATCTAATAAAATTCTTCGCATTTCATAATGTTTGCTTAAAGTTTCACAAAGGCAACCCGGCCTATAGTAAAAGTCTAGTCTGAAGGACGAGTTTGTTTTCCTTTATTTAATATATAAAAATCTGGATTTTTGTTCAAAATTTTAATGCAAATTTTTCCTTTTTTTTAAATGGTCTGTAATTTGTTTTGATTGGTGACTGCCACAGCGGAGAAGGCCCGCTTCACATTAGTAGGAAGTGGTATTTTGCGGATTTTGTGTTTCAACGTTAATCGAAAACAAGGTGTTCGTTTTGAATCCAGTTTTAACGAATCATCTGTTTGAATATCAGTCAGTTAGTTGGAAAGATACAGCAAAAACATGTCATCAGCCTCATTTTCCTCAGTCAAACAATTTTCTTCAATCAACTGTTTCAAGGCGAGAAATCTTGTGTCATCACGTTTAGCCAAGATAGCCTTCCACAGATTGTGTAGTTTTTAAAACCCTCCACCTTGTCCGGCAGGTTTAAAATATTTGTGTTAATTATGTTCAACTTTTCAAACAAATCAGTAACGATCCTCGACAGAAAGTCCTTATCAATCCTTGTTGGCACTGATATGGTTTTTATCCTTCAGGTAAATATATATTTCATCATGTGTCAGCTCAAACATCCTAGAAAGGGAATTGTAAAGAGACAACCAATAAGAACTACTCTAGAATAACACACGCAAGTGATCATATCCCATGTCTTTGCGTATTTTTTCCAAAGGTTTTGTCTTTTTGGAATGTTTTTAATGTAGTTGATTTCACCGATCACGATCTTAAGTATATAGTACAGGTCCTTCATGAGTCAATGCTTTTCTACTGATCATTCCATGGGACGAAATCGCTCTGGTCGCTTTTGTCCGAACCAGAGCTTGAAACCCCTTTATCAGTGTGCGATACAACTGCACTATCAGTACATATTTCAACACATTATTGCTAAAAAATGTTATGCAGACTCATAAAGTTATCTCAAATATTAAACAGATCTTGTCTTTTAGTAGATCTCTTTATTTGTTTACAGAATACAATATCTTCAACATAGGTGTTGTTGTTAATAGATCTAATATAGCATATCAAATTGGTATCTTTGTTTGCCTACCCCAACTGCAGTACAAACTCCTTATCTTTTAGAATAGAGGTAAAGCAGTTGATTGCTCGTACTCTCTGTCACGGTCTATCCTAAGACTGATTGTACGAGATTTCCAACCATGATGCACACTTTGAGAAGCATTGGCTTAGGCCAGCTAGATTAGTAGCTGCAGCTGCGAGATATTGCATTGCAGCTCGTGTGAATAACAGACCTTATGATGGGTGCCTTAATGTTATAGAAGTTATGAAGTAATTGACTACAAGTGGAGCATGTCTACTGGTGAGCTTGGAGAGAGCCAGGTGGATTGCTTCAACTACAAGAGGCTCAACTATATCGTGTGGACAAAAGGACTCATGATGTACGCTTAATTGTTACAGAAGCTGCAGAGTAATGGGCTACAAGTACAGGACGAGGATGCAGCGAACCTGGAGAGACAGGTGGCCATACACTACAACCGGTTACACGGATTACTGCAACTTCAGGAGGAGGAACTTCTGAAGAAAATCAGGAATTGCAAAGACGAAGCACAAAAATCCCTTGGAAGTGTATTGAGTAACCTTGAAGAAAATATTAAAGTAAGTGCACTGTAAAAATATATTTATGTAATTACAAGGAGGAAGCCAGGAAAACAATTTTGGGCTGTCCATAATCATTAATTTGTTATAATCAAGGGAGATTTGAAATATTTTTTTAAACATTTCCTCATACAAGGCATATTGTATTTAATCATTTCAAGATACCAAACGATTATTTAAAAGAATTATGGCAGCCCCAATTTTATTACTTTATTTACTTACTTCATATTTAAATTCAATTACTGTTTACCGTAATACGGGGTGAATAGGGACAGTTTTTAAAGTTATTTAACAATATTTTAACATCCAAATGACATCTGGCATAACTCACATGGTTAATAGTTGGTACTAATGTCTAGGCATATAATCACACCCCTCTCCTTTCTCAATCATAAGTAACACCGATTTTTTATATTTATTTTATTAATACTGTCCCTATTCACCCCAGGGTTGGGTGTCAAAAGGGACACCTATTTATTTTACATTAAAATGCCTATTGGGTGTTACTATGGAGTGTATAGGGACACTTATTATGTTTTTTTTTTTATTCCATTTTAGTTATTAAACATGATTAGATATTCTGTTAACCATTATTTTGTAAACATATTGTCATAAATAAGGATAAATGATTTTGAAAATCGTTGCAAAGTACAAAGTTTTTATTTGTAAAGTAATAGTTTTACAGTAGGCTACTTACATTTCAATGGTTTTTAAATAGGCCCATATAAGATAATAAAATTTTATCTGAAGATACACTTTTTACATTTGTTTTGGCCTACTTTAGGGGGTCGGATTCAAAAATATACCGTCCCCTCTGTGAGTGTGGCGGTTTTTAAAACTGCCAAAACGTCATCCTTGTTAAATGGGAACTCATCAGGCACATTGGGAAAATAAAAAATATTGTCACAATTTACTGGACTGCCGAAGGAATGTCCCAATAAATTCTGCATCTTCGATTCCTAAAACCTTCCCAATAAAAACCTTTACCCCCTTATCATACGTAAATCTCACTTTCACCCAGTCTCCTTCACTGATGCACTCCAAATCTTCAGAACGCTCTTCATCGCTCTTTTCCATATCAAAACCTTCTTCATTAGAATCATAATTAGAAAATTCTTGATTGTCTGGTACATCTTCGTTTTCAGATCTTTCATTTTCTGTTTCTTCCTCGTCAGGGTAATCAAAATCTGCAAGAGTGACGCTGCGGCCAGCCGGAATGTTCAGTTTTTTTTTTTCGGCCTACTGCTTGTTTTTCACTCCCATCACCATAACGCATCTCTTTCAAGAAAGTTGTTAAACTGTCATTTACACTAGTGCTGCTATTAGCCTGACTGCCATCAACATCTTCATCCTCACACAGCTCAGGGGCAGCCGGTCCAACACACGTTTTCGGTTAAGAGGAAAAATTCCTGCCTTGTCAAAACCTGCAATGATGTCTTTCTGTAAGTTAGGCTCTAGTTTTTGTAGGGCTTTCCTCACATGAGATGGAAAATATCTCTTATCAAAGGCATTGCTATTCCTTCCATGAAATTTTGCTTCTTCCATAACATTACGCCAGCATTTTTTCATGGGACCGAACAGTGCTATATCCAGGGGCTGCGTCAAATGGGTTGAATTAGCCGGCAGAAAAACAAACTGGATGTTGTTTTGTTCACTTAGCCGAATAAACAACCGGTGACAAATGTGAACTTAGGTTGTCACCTATTAGAACTTTTTTCCCATTTGATCTGCGACAGTACGGGATGACAACTCTCTGGAAACCAATCTAAAAATGTGTTTCCGTCAATCCAACCTGACTTGGTGCGGTTGTAAAAGCATCCTGGAGGTCCACCTTGGCACCATAAATCGTACAAGTTAGTGGCTTTATAAATTATGTAAGGAGCCAGCATTTTGCCAGATACAGTGGCAGCAAACATCACAGACACATTGCTCTTACTTTCGTTCATAACTCGCTCAGGGTATTTACAACCCCCTTTTAAAAATTAGTTTGCGACGGCCTGGGTCATCGGACAACGCAGGTCTCATCATAATTGATTATCATATCGGGAGGAACATCTGTAACAGTGTCCTTCAACTCATCAAAATAGTCATTGATTACTTTTGGAGATAATTTCGCTCTACTTCCTTTAATGTTTTGGCACATTCTTTGGGACAGAATGGCCTTGTGTCTTGATAAAAACCCATCAGCCCAGTCCCTGTACCAGGAAAGTGATTTTTTAAATTTTGATACATTCTTCCTTCTCTATCCACATGATACTTAACAAAACACCGGACATCAAATGTACTCAGAGGATAACCCCATTCACCACACTTAGATAGGCTAGCACTGATTCCATTTCTTGCTCTAACTTTGAGTCCAACGCGGTCTGTCCCCCTTTCTTTTTAAAAGTCAACTCTCTTCCACTTCTTGCTTTTTAGCGTATCGGTGCAGCGCTGATTTTGAGATTTTAAACTGTTCTTCAGCTTTTCTAATAGACATGCCTTTTGCCACGGCATCTAGTGCTCGTTTTATGGCTTCTTCATCAAGCGGTGATGTTTGGCCCTCGGATCTCTTTTATAAGTCCTCGGCATCTGAAATCAAACGACACAGATTAGGCTAAGTCTTAAAAATATACTTTAAGACTGCATAAATATCATTATAAAAACATCTAATAAGCAATTTCTTTCATTGAAGGGTAACCTACGCAACCAAACTATTTTATGTTAGATCACACTTGGCTTTGACCACAAACAATGTCCCCATTCACCCCTTTTTTTTCTTCGAAGTACGCTTTTTTTGTTTTAAATTTGTAAACATAATAAATTATTATCCTATTTCTACTTATATTACGTTATTTTACTCACCTTGAGGTATTTAAAAAGGCTAGATTATTCTTGTTTCATAGAAACATCAACTTGGTTCACACCACAACAAACTTTTGAGGTTATGACAAATTCCTAAAAAGTCAACAAAACACAGAAGTTGTAAACATAGAGTAATAAATGTCAACAAAGTGTTTTTCAGACACGTTTTCGTAGGGTATGTTATGGCTTAAACTATTGACACTTTGTTTACCACTATTTTGATAAAAAACATGTATGTAACAAAATAAAACAAAACTTTTTCCGTTTTTGTCCCTAATCACCTCGGCGTCCCTATTCACCCCCGTAATACGGTATATACTTAAATTTTATGAATCATTCAAATTTGGCACACTGGTTCTTTAGGACCTCACATACACTCCAATAATTTAAAAAATATTTGATTATTTAAATATAAAAAATCAAAACCTTATATGCATAAAAGAATTACGTTCTCTTCAAATACTTTGTATAGAAATACAGTAAAAAAACTTGTATTTTATGAAAGTTATGGTTGTGAGCTTATCAATAGGCGATTTATTTGGTGATTTTTGCAAAATCTGTAAATAATATCTAGAAAAACAAAGAATTTATTGATTTATTTATTGGTTTTTGTTGATATTCTAGTTGAATAATGTTTTAACGTTTTGTAACAAAGCTATATTTATTACTAGAGTTTATAAACATTTAAGTCAACTCTCAATTTTATTAATTCTTCAAATTCTGTAATGGTATTTCTATGAATTTCAATTCAAAATTCTGTAAAGTAGGAAGTTGTTTTTGGTAAAATTGGTCTAGCCTAACTTTTGCTACCATCCAGCTCTAGTTTGTATCATTCTTTTGTCGTAGTGACAACAAGTTCTATGTAGTTTTATATTTTGTGAACTGTCTTACTGTAGAAATAGCTGTCCATTTGTGTATTTTAATTGGAACAAATCTTGTGAGTTGTAACTGATTTTCAGGAAATGGAGACAATTCTAACAGTAGGCAAGGCCTCCTTGGAACCCAGCAACTTCTCCAGCCTGCCGCTAAGTCCACTGCTGGACAAGTTGACCAATGTGACGGAGATGCCGTGTTACCTACTGCTCAACAACGATCAGTCGATTAATAACTTCGGGTAACCAAATGATAGTTACAATATAACTCATATAACACTATTACTAAAAAACTTAGAATAATTGTTTTACGTTTGACATTGTAAACATTTGGTAGGATTTTATCTTTTATAAATGAATGATAAGGCTCTTACAATGAATACCCTTCAATTTAATTCTTACTTTCATTGTATAAAATATCTTTCTACAACTTTTTTGCTATGAGCCTTTTAACAGATTCTCAAACTATGTCAAGTGTAACTAAAAAACTATACAAAAATTTAAAAAATAAAAAATGTTATAGTTTGCATAAATAACCCGACAGTACAAAAAAAAAACATTTAACCATAAATATAGAAATGATTAAATTTGAATTTAATCAGTTTATCTTGTGCGATGAACTGATAACTTTATTATGGAAAATGCAGTGTATTAATTCATTTTCACTAGGAGAAATTATGATACAGCGATTGATTTCTTACACAAAAGATTTTCAATTAATGAAAGAATCAATAAATTAGTCTGACCTGCTTTATTTAATATTTTCATGGTTCTACCTCCTCATCCTTTTCTGTAGTTTAAAAACTAATTTCTGATTTTTAATAATGTTTCAAACAAGTGGATTGATTCTAATTCTTCTATATCTAACATTTGTATATAGTAACTACATGGTACTGGTACCTAACAAACATTTACAATGTACCTGAAAGGTGTTAATTCATCAAACAAGATGTTTGGCAAAATGGAGTACGGTTTGTGGCAAAGGCATTTACTTATCATCTCCTTCCTGTTCGATAGTACAAGTGTGTTTTAGCTTAAATTTGCTCTTTCTACAAAAACCCCTTAACTCGAAGCCGAAACAGGTAACGCCGTAAAGGTGACAATAGCCTACGCTCATAGTTATGCTCACAACGACAATCGAGGAAACTCAGCCTGTCAGAGTCACTTTGAAAACGGATACGAATAGTGTAACCGATCTCTTTGTAACAAAGACTTTCTCGTGAACGAACTATGTTGCAGAGGAGGAAAAAATATTAGATTAGACGCAGTTTGCATGAGTGACTTTAACAAACCATGTTACGACAACTGCCGTTGCAAACATAACTATGAGCATAAGCTTTTGTCACCTTTGTGGTGTTACCTGTTTCGTCTTCAATTTGCCTCTTCAGGAAAGGAGTTTTGTAGAAACAGCAGATTTCACCTGAACACATTTCTACCTCAGGACAGGATAAAGATTGTAAGAAAAATTTACATGGTATGTGGTGGTGATTGATATATTTCAAACTTAAGAGAAGCTAGGAGACTAACCAGGTGTAGGTGTTATTTCCTATATCATATTATACGCCTTTGTCCATCACATCGTTTTTATATGCAGTATGACAGATTACATCAGGTAAAACAGGCAACAGACAATATCTCAGGTAAAATCAGTTTTACCTGAGATAATATTTTTTATGAAACTGTTATTTCCTTATTGCTAAAATGAATAACAATGGAAGCTTTAAACAATCTTGTTGTACTGTTAATTAGGTTAAAACTTTTTCCAGATTCCATGAAGATTCTTCTATTATCGACTTATTAAAAGGACATTGTACCATTTCCGTACCAGATAAGAGAACATATGAACTTTGCTCTAAACTCAATCTACCTGAGGATTATCAATTTGAAAGTATTCCTGATTTTCCAGATCCATTCAAGAAACCTGGTTGGTAATTTAGTTTAGGAAATTTATCAATTAATATTATTAATTAAATTTGTAGCTTTTTGTAAGAACAGATTAGACACTGATACAAGTTGTGAAAACCTTTAATATCAAATGCAGATTGTTGTCTTATTATGAAATGTCTTGTGCATACAGTAGAACTTCGATTAACTGTCATTCTTTTAAATGTCAGTATTATGTTATCAAAATATTCCCAACTTAGTGTGTATGCAATATACACAATGTTTTGCGCAAGAAAAAACTCAGCAAATATGCATGCATAAAAAAACATTTCAAAATTAATTTTTTAATCCATATACTGAAGAAATGCTTTTTGTAAAAATAATAATATCCTGTTGCTTTCTTGTACAGTCTTTTTTTAACTCTAGTGCAAAATAAATCGAATAGCTTGCATGTTACTTTTTTAATATCAATTCAGTTATTACTTTGGAAAATAATATCTAAAAAGTTATATCTGTACTGTATTAGGTGCAAAATATATGTATCAAATATTTGATAGTGCTAATCCTTCTGGTTACAATAGTCATATTAAAGTTATAGGCTAGGTAGTGGTGGTTATGTTAGGACCTTCACTTGATTATTAGGTCCCAAATCGTAGGAGCAATTTTCTTTAACTATTCTATTACCTTTTTATTTATCAGTTTGAATTTAACAAAATTCTGAGAATAATTAATAAATAAATCATTAAAATATTGATCTTTTGTTACGTCTCTTATTTTAAGGTCCTACTTCACAGCGGCATACAGTATAGTAAATGCACAAATTCAAGTGTACTAAATTACAATAAACATGTTTTTATTCATTTTAGATTTATCCGTTCTTACTTCAAGAAAAAAACTTGGCAAGATAACCACTAACCAGTTATCAGAACCTAAACTGCCAAAAACTGAAGCCAAAAATAAGCCAACACCGTACCAGGAAATTTTGCGCAAAAACAGGCTTACTCTGCAGAACAATAACTCAGAAGAGACTATGTCAACTTCATCGGCTGACAGTGCTTTTGAGAAGATCTGTGTAGCTCCACCTCTGGAGGAAGGTAAGATTTACTACACGATGGGTTAAAATGAACTATAGTAGAAAAATGTGATTAGAGGTAAAAGCTAGTAATTTTTCCACAAATCACAACTTGTTGCTGTTTATGTATTTCTCCCTTTATCATTTTTAAACCAACATGTGGTAGCTAATGGAGCTAAGTTAGGACTTGAGTGAAAAAGGGACTAATAAAAGTCAAAGGTTGGAGTCCTTACTTTAAACCGTTTTAAATTAAAAATGATTCTACTTAAAGATGCTGTGATATAATTTTTATAATTAATTGTATATTATTGGAACATAAATTGAGTAAAAAAGAAACATACTATTTTGCGTTGCGGACTTTTGAATACTTTCAATAACAGGTGTTAGCCTACTTTTTTCTGCAGTTCAGCTTACAAAAATCATGTACATACTAATTTGTTTATAGGAATATTACTAAATAAAAATTGACTTATGAAATAAAATTTAAGCAGTGAATAGTTGTAACACACCTTTGCTTTTTTCACTCTTTGAGTTAACAACGCCTCTAAACAGAGTTATATATAGCTAAAATTTAATAGAGGTAATATTAAAAAGTACATTAGCTTTATTAGTGGCCATAACTTATTTCTTCATTGCGGACTAAAATTATATAACTTTGTTATGGACAATACACAAGTCATCATGGAATGTGATATAATCATAACAAAACACAGGAAGAAGCAGAGAAATATGAAATAACTTAAAGAAATATTTTGATTGTTCCTAATATCCAACCAATCATCTAAGACATAACACGCAATGAAGAAAATCATTCTAATAGAAACATACTCACCTACATAGCATTCATTGTATGGCTGATATAATTGACCAAAGTTTGAGCTGGAAAAAACAAATAGAGCATCTTTGTACTAGGCTAAGTAGATTAATATTTCTTTTTCGTAGGCTGAGTGACATTTTACCTGATGACTATGTTAAGACAGTGTACTTCTCACTCTTTCAATCTGTTCTCAGCTATGGAATTGATTTTTGGGGGAATAGCCCACACTCAAATAATGTTCTAGTCATACAAAAAAAGGTTTTAGAGTTATAGCTAAAGTTAACCATAGAGAAACACTGCAGGCCTATTTTTATTAAGTTTAAGATTTTAACTGTTGTTAATTTATACATATTTAATATCCTGTTAACTAGTTTTAAGAACCCCTGCTTACATGTAAAAAAGGCTGAGGTACACAACTTCAACACCCGAAATAAAAACAATTTTGATGTACCTTTTGGTTAGACTTGGAAAAAATCAATCTAGTCATAGGATAGTGTATACAAATGTTAAATAGGCTGCCTAAAGAAGTGCTTAATCTTACTTTTAAACAATTTAAAATAAAATTCCAAAATTGGCTAATAAGTAATCCTTTTTATCATGTAAAAGAATTTTTTTACTTTCCTTCTGCTGAAATCTGTAAGTAATTAACCTAAGGTTTTCACTTCTCTCACTACCTGTACATTGTTATTTAGTTCTAATTTACCAAATAATTAAGGTTGTTTTCTGAAATTTCAACCACAAAACTTTCATATTTGTGTACTTTCAATCTCAATTTTATAGTTCCTTTTGACAATTGTGAACAACATGTTTCCTGTTTTTTGACTATACCTCTTGACTGATTCTTGATTAGTGAACTAAAATATTAAAACTGTTTAAGCAATTTTTCGGAATAATTTAAAAACATCAATAATTATTTTGTTGGTTGATTCTTTTAAAGTAAAAACATTCTAAGGTCCATCTATAAGTTGTGATTTTTATGGATGTTTTAATTTTTTTAATTCTGATAATGATTTATGATTATACAAGAGCAATTTTACTATAAGGGAACATTCATACTAAAAATATGGTCAGTTTCTTTAGCAATATTAATGGTATAGAAGTTCAACTGTAAACACAAGTTGCAGTACTGATTAAGAGGGCTAATCGTGACAAGTTAGTTAATTAAATAAGGTGGGAGTAAAACTGTGGGATCAGGTAAAGTATAAGAATGTACAAGATACCTGCTTGGACAAGTTGTTTACGTTTCATAGCCTTTATTTTTTCTATCTTTTTTATTTTTTTATAGTCTACAATATTTATTGCCACATAAAGTTTTATTTTTATTGTGTATTCCAAAAATTTGAGGAAAATTGATAAAGATCCTTGTTTGTGATTTAATTCCACATCAAGAAGCATGCTTGCTTAAGGTATAACGTTTTATACTACTTGAAGTTCCATGTTTGATTCTACCACATTGTTTTTTGTTGTGTCACTTTAATAGAATGTCACATGATTGCCTATAATCAGGTCCTTACATAATATACCAGTTGAACATAAAGGTCAATTGACAAATGAACCAGTGATTGTTTAGACATTGCTTTGTATTGTGTCATTTTGATAGAGCATCGTACCATAACCGGTTTGTGCACTATGTCTACTCTTGCCATTATGATGTGGCCAGAGTTCATTAAAAAATGTTCATGCCTACACATCATATTGCTCATTGTAGGGTTGTTAAGCAAATCCAGTCCGTTTATTAATATCTAAACAAACATTACTTGTGTGCATATTTGTATTAAAATACTATATTTGCTTCAAATAAGTTTGCTTTTTTTGTACTGTGGCCTTTCTTGGGAGGATGATTCCTCTTGTCTCCCTAGTGAAAACATCCATGTAAAATATATGTTATGTATGTTTCAGGGACTACTGAAATTGTCAGAATTTGCCACCTGATTTCACCAAACAATTTTTATGTACAGCGGAAGTGTACCTACAGTCAGTTGGAAAAGCTGAGGGATCATTTCTCCAAACAAATGAACATAAAGAAGAATCAGCCAGCTTCTATTGAAAAGTGTTAGTCTGCTTATATTATGTATAATGCATTCAATTTAATTTTGATTTCATTTTCATATTACCTATCAGTGCTGAGCCTGTTTGCCCCATTTGCGTAAACCTTTCAACAAAGTCAAATTCATATGAGCTATTTTAGCCCATTTCTATTGTGTTTGATAATTTTGGAACATTATAAGATGCATGATCACATCTGAAAGTTACTTTTATATGTTTAGTGTTGTTAAACATTCTAAATAATGTAATATTTTGTACAAAACACCTCCATCGCCATTCAGTCTGATGCAGTTATTTAAAAGGTTTATTATATGAAGTTACAGCAATGGTATGAGCCGGAAATGATATAAAGTTCATTGTGAATAGCTGATCTTATAAAGATTAGATATTTTTTTGCCTTTTTTAAGCAGTTTTTTTTTTTAATTGTAAAACCATAATGTACAAAAAATGTTTTACGACCAAACTAAATATACAATGTTATGTGGCACAGACTATAATGTATCTGACATTTTGGATTTTTTTAAATCAGCTAAAATGTAAAATAGTATATTATTTTCATCTGAATGTTAGTTCTTCCATAAATTGACATTGTTTGCCATTTCAACTAAGATACTATACAAGGAACCACCAGAGAGTGCAGTTGGCGGCGACCAATAGAAATGGACTGGCCTGCGCGACGTTTGCCACACAACTGCCGCTGCCGCCCGGCACGGCTGGCGCATTGTGGCTGATAAACCGCTGCGCTGTCACAACTAACACTGACACTGAACATTTAAAACTTATCAGTATAATTGAAAAACAATATTTAAAATGCGTTGACAGTTTGCTATATTATATTTAAATTACTTAATTGAAAACTTAATTTTCTGATGATGAAGGTCCATCTTCTTCGGACAGCTTAGCTTCTTTACTTATTTTGTTAACGGTTCTTTCACTTACACCGCAGGCCTCAGCACACACAGTTTACCACTTTGCTTAAAGTTTAGAGTTTCTCGGAAATTTGTCAACGACAGTTTTTTGAAAAAGTTGTAAACGTTGTAAATAATACGTCGTTCTCCACTATGTAGGGTTTTTTCCGCTACCACTCTTACTCCCGATGGCTGTGCACTTGAACAAACATCATCACACTCCATTTTGTCCAAATAAGGAATCACAATAACAAGTATATTACAATTGACACTACACAGAAAATAATCGGTACACTTATAATAGCTACCAATAAACAACACTTAAAAACACGAAAACGTTCATCAACAGTAAAATTCAGCACAAAATAATATACGCGTACTGGATTGAAGAGAATGCAGTATTTTCAACCGCCACTGATGAAGCGACAATAGGCACTGACTGACGGTCAGAGACAGGAAGGAGGAAGGGGCTGTTTCTTGGAAATAGTATGACTCATCTGTCTGGTATTACCACCACTGCTGGCTGGTGCGGCTTTTGTTTACAGGTATTTCACCCGTTTCCTCCACATTTTCACTCGTCTGAAATCATCTATTATGTACTGTGTTCAAATTTAATTGGATGTTATAGAAAACCGTTACTTTAGAAATTTTATAAGAAAGTGCATTCATATTATAAAAATACTTGTGCTGTATGATTTTTCAACTATGACCAGTTTAAATATTTAAATCACCCACTTGTAATAAAAAAAAATTTACATAACACAGATTCAAGACTATTAATAGCCAGGTAGGAAAAATGCTTTCAAATGGTTTATAAATTTATGAGAACCGAAGTGCGTAACAAAACCGTTGCGGCAACAATTCCCATCGTTATGTACTGAATAATATTTATGGAAAAGAACATATATTTCAAATGTATTTGATAACTTTCTTACCAAATTGAAAATCCATTTAACATAACATGATTATACTATGCACACATGTAATGCCTTATTATATATCAATGATAATGGCATTATCTAACTGTTAAAATACGGAAAATTAACGTTTTTGCGGTATTTTTATGTTTTCTTTTTATTTTATATGTCGGCTAAAGATTTTAATCCTACGATCTTCGTATATGAAGTAATATAATACAATAATTTATTTCAATCATCCATTTAATTTCAGCACTCAAACCAAATATCAACTACCTTTAAATTTAAACCATAAATGAAGTTGACTTAAAAAGCATAATTTTATCATTTGAAAACAAATATTCGTCAGGATTTGATGAAATTTCAATTATTGTTCTAAAGCAGTCCTGTCCACTAATATTAAAACCCTTAATACATTTGGTTAATTCTTCTTTGATATTCAGGAATTTTTCCAGATAAGCTAAAAATAGCTAAAGTAATTCCTATTTTTAAAAAGGGAGATCCAAATGATCCTGCCTGTTATAGGCCAGTGTCTCTCCTCCCAGTTTTTATCAAAAATATATGAAAAAGTTGTTTATAACCAATTTTTAAATTATCTGGAATCTAACAATTTTCTTAAACAGTCAACAACACGGTTTTCGATCTGGACGATCTACAATTACCGCCGGTATCGAGTTTATTGATTCAATAATCAATTCAGTGGATAAGGGAGAACACGTGATTGGAGTATTTCTGGACTTGACCAGAGCATTTGACAGTGTGTCACATTGTAAATTAATAAGTACTCTTAAAATGTTGGGTGTTATGGGAAAGGAACTTGCATGGTTTTAGTTCTTACCTTCAAAATAGGATGCAATACGTTGAAATAGAGCATTGTTTCAAACAGTACTCGATATTGTTTTAAAAACAAATTCAATTCAAAACTAAGAACAGTAAAGCATGGAGTCCCACAAGGATCAATATTAGGTCCACTTCTTTTTTCTTTGTTATATAAATCAGTTGCCTTTATTGGTTGGAGAAAGCTCTGCTGTCTGTTTATATGCTGATGACACAAATGTGGTTATCTCAGGAAAAAGTGTTGAAAGTGTTGAAGATGTCCGCTTTTATAGGTCTATCAATGATAAAAGACTTCTTGATAAGTAAAACCCTTTTATTAAACTCAAACAAATCAAATTTTATCTCTTTTTCCACAAAACAAGCTCTAAACAGGGTTTTCAACCCAACATTTTCATTGAGGAAGAACAATTGCTAAATTCCTATAGCACAAAATTTTTAGGATTGATTATAGATAAAAACTTAAGTTGGAAATGAAACATGTGGAACTATGTTTTTAAATAAAATTTCCAGTGGTCTATATGCACTGAGACGATTGGCCTAAGTTTTGCAGTGTAGAATCTCTAAAATCAATTTATTATGCTCTCATTAATTCCCACATTGCTTACGGTATAGCTATCTATGGAGCTACCACATCACATAATTTATACAAAATTCTAGTTAAACAAAAGCACGCTATTAGAATTATAAAGAGATTAAAGAGGAGAGATTCAGTTAAGCATATTTTTAGGGAACTCCAAATATTTACTGTCTACAATTCTATACAATCTATACATATTTGAAACTATAAATTACGTTGTGCGTTTCTGCAATCTTGCTTTAACAGAAAGAAAACATCAATATAATACACGGTTCAATATATCTAATGATTCTCATCACTTGGAATTTTATAAAAAGAAAACCTCGTACATGGGGAAAAAGTTTCTAAATCATTTACCAATTGAGTTGAAAACTAAACTACAACACAAATAATTTCAAAACTAAACTTAAAGAATATCTACTAAATAGACCTATATATTCATTCCAAGAATTTTTTGAAAGGGCTAATTGACTGGTTTAGCTCATCATGTCTATATGTATTTACGTGTATATGTTCTGTGTATATGTATTTTATGTATGTATGTGTCTGTTTATATGTATAAGATAACTATTTATTACCATAAATTATAATGAATGAATGTTTATTCTAGCAACTGTGCATGAAAATACACTTAAAAAATTATAATAGTAAATCCTAGTACTAATGCTTATGTTGGTTAATATTTTATAAGTTGATGTTAGATAATTTTTTTATTAACTATGATTGACGCTATTCATTGTACAATCTGTGCATTTGTTTTATGAATAAAGAATTTCTGAATCTGAATCTGAATCTGAATCTGAATCTAACTCAACATGGAAATAAGCTACAGAGATGTACTTTTTTTTAAAATGACCGTAAAATTACATTTTGTAATACGTAGTTAATTAATTCAAGACAGCTCTAACATTTCTTTCGAGCGTAACGGTTAAGTATTTTAAGAATGCTGGACTCGCGCGGCTTGTGGTTACAGCGGGGAACAAGTTTGGCAACGTCGCTCAGCTCTCGTTGGCCGCTCCAAGGTTACGGGCAAAATAGGCTCCTCCCTCAACTGCACTCTCTTGTGGTTTTTCGTATAAGCACTGCCTGACACTTGTTATAATAACTATACACTGACATGTAGTTCTGCTTGTCTTATAGTTGAGATGTTTTATCCGTAGTTACAATTGAAAATCCAGTAAAGTCCTTGTCTTAACTTTAATTATAAATGTCTTTAATATATTGTTTTTAATTTTTCTTATTACACCCAGAATATCGTACATCATTGATTACTTTTATTATATCACCCTGCTTTGTAATAGTTTAATTTTATACCCACGACTAATAGTTTTTAATGTTGTGATCAGTTTTATTTACATTAACTGTTTTAGTGGTACAACATCTGGTCTTCCACTGTTTCAAAGAGTGTTAATTTATTTTACTCACAATGCAGTAGTTTAAGGGGGGAAAATCGTAAAATACTACATGAACAGACATAAAATATTCGTCAAAATATATGACGAAATAATGAAGACAGAAAAAGAAACATAATAATAACATAAATTAAAACATTGTATTTTTTTCAATATTGGCGTAAATTTCATTTTAAAACGTTTTATTTTTCATGAAATAAATAATGAAAAGACAGATTCCACACTACATATAAATAAACCATAAAAATAATTGGAAAAATTTTGAAGTAAGACACTACTTCCAATGTCATGAATACAATTAAAACGTAACAAAATACACAAATAAACTATTGTTTTATATTTTACACATACAAATATGAAACAAAACTTGCTAACAAAAGAGAAAATAGTGGTTTTCCTACATTATGTACTTCATTTTGTAATCATCGGCATTGTGTGCATATTGTGTGATATCCGTAATAACAAATTTAAAATTAACACTTTCACAAAATATAGCAAATTATCACATTTTAAAAAATTAACACACGATTGTAACGTATGTATTTAACAACATCTATAGTATTACAATACAAAACGGTAAACAATTATTATGGTAAACAGAATATAAAACTAGCTGCTAAACATAAACAAACTAGTGGAACGAATTACTTCCTTTATTTTCTCAGATACATTAGTGGAAACCAGTAAGGAACTCAGTTTGCCTTGTTCCAAAACGGAGTGCGTAGTCTGAGTGGGGCACTCTGACTGACATCAACATAGCACCTCTTGCTCAATCCAGTGCCATGTCAGATCAAAAAGCAGTTATTTTGTGGAAACCATTCCACACACACAGAGTATGGGTAATATTGGAATATGAACAGCTATAAATATATAGAACTAGCTGTTTCCTGCGGCTTCGCACGCTTTTCGTAAGCTTTGCCCGTGTATTTGCGCTTCTGGTTCAAGTGAATTATATTTCCAACGACGATGTAGAGTTTGTATTGTTGCCACGATCAAGAAAATCTGTCAAAAGTGTATGTTTATAGCCATTGTCTACGTACATGTACTTTATTATAAAGTGGTCTAACACTCAAGCTTTAAGTTCAACCAGAAATGTATTTTGAAGACAAATATACATCAAAGCTTAGCGCCTTCAAATAGTTTTTTGCTATTTAATATACTTAACAATTAATATTGTTTAATATATTTATAGTCTCGTAATCGCAGTTTATAGTGTAGAGGCGCTTCAAAAACTTTTAACTTTTGCATTGCCGCCTGGTGCCTTATGCCGCGAGATACATAAATAGGCATAGCATATAAACCTTCTCCGTCAAAAATTACATTAATATACAAATTTTCATAATGATCGGTCAAATAGTTTACGATTCCATAAAGGACAAACACACAAACATTAATTTATATATATATACTAGCGGGCCCGGCGCGCTTTGCTGCGCATTTCAATAATTTTTTGCAAAAGTTGCCCGCGGCTTCGCACGCAATTTCCCGTTGAAAACAGTACACTATATTCACTTATTCTTTTTCTATCACATTCTAAACATTGCTGAGATAATTGATAGTCGTTCCATCGTGAGCCTCTTGGGCGTATTATGAAGGTATGTACCATATTCCTGCCTCTATCTAGCTGTTACCCACGGCTTCGCACGCAAATCTTAAGAACCGAAGTCCTTATATTACTTAGTAAATTTTTTTTTTTTACTATAATAAATTTTAGATTAAATTAGTTATATCTCCGATGCCACGATTGAGCTTGCTTTGTTGTCTCGATCGAGAGAATATGTACACACGGAGTTTTGAGAACCATACTTCTGTCAAAAAAAAAACAACTAAGGTTGATTTTATAACATTCTTTATATTTGTAGCCAACGTAAGATAGTAATTATGATATCTGCATTACTCTTCTGATCAAGCATGAGCATGGTTTATATTAAATAAATATTGCAGTTAAAGGTGAATTTTTACGTCAAATTTGAATTGTATTATCTGGATAGTAAAGTCTATGTTTAACAGTGATTGCAAAAACAGTTTAAACAAAATTTGTCGTTTCTCTTAAGCTTACTCTATGCTTTAAAACTATAAGTGTAATATATGTTTACAAAGAACAACTGATTAAAAATTTGAAAAGACGTTAACATATGTTTGCTGCAATGCATTTCTTATGGGTATTTCTGTAACCAGTGGGGCGGAATCCTGAATCGGGAAAGGGATGGGCATAGCTTATAAACCTTCTCCGTGGAAAAATACATATACGTACAAATTTTCATCATGATCGGTCCAATAGTTCACGATTCCATAAAGGACAAACATACAAACATTCATTTTTATATAATATATAGATATATAGATATGGAGAACCATTCTAATGTATAAAAAAACAGTCAAATTTGTTTGAATTAAGTCCTAGTGGGAAAAAAAGTAAAGATAGCAATCAGCCGTGTAGTATTATATAAAAAAAACATTTTCTAGAGTGTAATACCTCAATCTACAAAGATTTTTTATATTCAAAAGAATAAGCTCATTTTATATTTTTCAACAACTATAAACAACATTGACAAAATTATATAAGCAATTAAATAATGTTAAATTTTGTCGATATAAAAACGTTATAAATGTGTGATGTCAATGTAAAATTAAAAGAATACTACTATTTTGTTGTTTTTTTTTTTTACTTTTTTATACATAGCAACTATTAAAATCACTAAATAAAATTGTTTTAAAAACAATATATATACACAAAATGTACGTAGGATTATGAGAATAGTGTATGTTTAGTAACAAGTACTATTTGTAATATTCCTCATCATATTCTATATTCATGGACGGCCTACACGACATACAGAAGACTTCATTAATTCCATCCTACAGAACTGGCCTGTTTGAAAAGAAACCAAACTTTCAATCAATCTACTTCCTGTGGAGCCGAGGACAATGCTTAAAAAATGGCTTGTGGAGAGATAAATTTAAACGATGAACGAGTTCTTGGCTCCTTACTCAGCTTTAATTAACATCAAACATTAATTATTGAAATGTTTATTGACACCAATTCTGTACTCTGTGTTCAAGAATAAAGCCTTTTCATTCTGATGTACTCTTTCATATTTCAGATGAAATATACTTGGTGCAGTTCAAGGTCGACAAGAAATGGTACCGAGCGCAAGTGAAGGAAGTTATGGAAGATAAGTGTGAAATATTCTATGTTGACTATGGGAACACTGAAACGGTGGATATCAAGAAGTGAGTATTTTATTTTATAGCCAAAACATTTAGGTATTTATTGTATAGCATCTATTTATGACATTGAATTTATATTATATTAATTTATAATCTTGTTGGACCAGAAATTATCCTTAAATCCAGAGCTTTTGTTTCAGATGTAGTACAGTTTAAGTTTCCTTGATCGGTTTACTAACATACTAACAATAATGTTAGCACTATTGTTCCTTTGGTTAATTAAGTCTGTTGGGATTTAGCTCAGATCTGTTAAGGACGATGAGAATGAAGATAGAGAGATTGGCCTTACCTTCAATCTAATTAGGTTTAGGTCGGTTCTTTTTTTATTGGTTCTGATAGCAATTCAATTAATTGATTTTTTACAATTAATCACTTTATAATTGGAACACTCTACATAAAACTTGTTATATTATAAAAATAAATGTGATATAGAATTTTTTGTATCATTCTGTAAGGACCTAGTTACTTGCTTTAGATTTGATTAGAACAGTTTATAAGAAGTTATTACAAATTTATTGTTTCATTCTGTTACTTGCTTTAGATTTTTTTAACAGCTTATAAGACGTAATTAGTGTAATAGAGCTATAATGAATGCAATAAGTGCAACAAAATAATAATGTTTGGCTTTCTATCTCTTTAACCATTACAAAATATGGTGAAATGATGAGCTGAAAGATGTGAGTTTTCTACAACAGTTTGTCCATTCGCATCCGTAATCATTGTCAGAAACCACATGGATCATCTGATTTTTTATTAAATTTAACGTATACATTAGATTTATTTCATAAATATCTTTTCTTTTTTTCTTTTATTTATTTATTTTTTTATTCAACACTATGATTGGTCAAAACCAATCTTTTCTCATAAAGGAATATAAAAATTAAATAATTTGAAAATGTTGTCATTTATAGCCAATTAGATGCTTAACACGTTCACTACCACCATGTGAAGAAAAGTCGTATACCCATAGACCAGCCGGCTCAAATATGAGCCGCACGGTTTCTACCCGTGCACCGGCGTCCCAAATATGCGCCGCTCGGGGCACCTCAAATAGACTGACGTCCCATATTTGCGCCGCAGTTTGCATGCCACTATTATTGCCATGGAAATTCACTGGTCTATTTTAGAGACTTGATACTTTTGTATTGGTCTATGGGGATGTCTGGCTCACATGTGGGACGCTTGGTCTCTGGATATCTTAAAAATTACGTCCCGCACAGTTGATAAACTTGTTCATTGCAGCCTACACTGTTCTTGTTGTAAACCTCACACCACGGGCTTCTTTCTTCTGAACTAGGGTTAAGGTTAAGTTTTGTTAAATCTTTTTCCACCTGCTAGACGTCTCCCTGTCGAACGGTGTCTACATTTTCTCAAGGCTTGCCACTAAAACAACCTACCTGAAGTTCAGGGACATCGTAATAAAAAAAATTACATTCAGATAGAGCCCATGCCAAGGAATCCTCGCTCCAGCCACTCTTCACAGTCTGCCCATACTCCCGTGAAGCTGGAAAAGCGTCTGAGATGCCATGTTTGCAGAGAGAGAAACCAGAAGAGGAAGCAAACATTTTATACCTGCTCCGTCTGCAGAGACTCAAATAACAAACCGTTTGGCCTATGCATGCCAACTTGTTATAACCAGTGGCACAATAATTAGACTATGAATGTGTGAGCACTTAAATATAATGTAACGTGGTGGCACATTCTGAATATTTGTGTAAATTTAATAACTTATATAAATGTTCACTTATTTTGTAAGATAGTTATAAGATATGGGTTAACAGTCGTGTATTATGTCTTGTAGAGTAAAAAGAATCCCATTTGTGTTTTGGTACCACGAAATAAATAAAATAAATACAATAAACTTTATATCTACTTTATTTTCTTATATTCTACTTTTTTAATTTCTAAAATTAAAATTATTGTAGGCCTATAGCCGAATAAGATATGTATAATAATACATTAAATGAACCTATATTTATATGACTCTGTTGTTTGAGCTTTTGTACCATTAAAGAAAATACTCTCATAATAAGATATGCATGTTTGATTGAAACTTACCCTAAAACCTACAGTAACTAGCAGCAAATAAATAGTGGCTCATATATGGGTCGCTTGGTCTATGTTAAGATTTTGATGCTATGGACCGAGCGTCCCACATATGCGCCGCCGTAAAAATTACGCAAATCAGCAATATATGAAATAAGAACAATACAGACGTACATTTTAGGTTATTTTGTTGAATTATAGCTCAATTAACAATATTTTATCCTTGGTCTGTGGTTAGTCTCACACCAATTATTCTCGGTCTGTGTAGAACAACCACATTTTGTAACGTTGGTCTGTTACGGTGACCCGGGCGGCGCAAATATGCGCCGCCTGGTAGCGAACATGTTAATGGCAGAGCTTTAAACAGTTTCTCTATAAAAATTCTAATTGTGAAGTTATAAAGGATTAAATTATAATTTTGGATGGATTATAATTCATTGAGTAAAATCCATATATGATCATTTAAGTTTTCCACACACGTTCCATATATATCATAGAGAGAGTATATTAAGTGTTGTGGAATTTGATATACATTTTAAAGATCTAGAAGATCAATAATACAAACAATCGCTACTTCAAGCATCAGCGATTTATGCAAGTATGCCAATAATCATTATAGTGATGATTGGTGCTAAAGTGTTAAGACAAATGTAAAGAAACTATGAAGTAGAATTGCTCTCTATATTTTACTGTTCTGAAACAGATGACAAGCTACACTGAATCAGCAATAAATTAAAACTGAAAAGAAACAGATAAAACAAATCTCTGCACTAATTACTAGCTATTAGGCGTAATGGAAACCAATTCTCCGCTAGATTGTATACGCATTAATAGACGAAAAATAATAACTCTCCCAACAATACAGGAAATAATGTTTGTGACAGGAGATCATGCAGAACGGTTAGGGTTATCGCTGGTGGCACATGCATGGTACACTCTCGAGGGTTATCGCTGGTGGCACATGCAGAATGGTTAGGGTTATCGCTGGTGGCACATGCAGACACGGTTAGGGTTATCGCTGGTGGCACATGCATGGAATGGTTCGAGGGTTATCGCTGGTGGCACATGCAAAACGGTTAGGGTTATTGCTGGTGGCACATGCAGAACGGTTAGGGTTATCGCTGGTGGCACATGCATGGTACACTCTCGAGGGTTATCGCTGGTGGCACATGCATGGTACACTCTCGAGTAATACGCTGGTTCACTAAACAAAGGTTTAATTGAAACTTATCTTGACAATAACAAGTAAATATCAAACATTTTAATTTTTGAACATTTCTTTGGCCTGCAATATTGCTTATGTTTGAATTAGGAATCTCAAAACCATGCTGACTAAAGTATAGTAATAAATAGTAAATGTTTTTTAAAGTAATGTTTGTGTTTCAGGCTACGTGATATCCCAGAAAGGTACAAGACGATCCCAGATCAAGCCATACACTGCAGCCTAGCTAACTGCGTTCCTGTGGGAGGAATGTGGAACGAAGAAGCTGTCAAGATCTTTGCCTCCATGTCAAATAAGTTAGTGCATCTTAATTTCCAAATAAGAAAGCACACTCTACAAATGTTCTTATAAATGAAATCGATATGGATTCCCAATTCATTTTTTAATTATTAGTTTTTTGTAATCTATTTTCTTTTTTCATAAATCCAAATAAATTAATTGATTATTTTCATGATTAAAATGCAGGTTATCAACCGAGAACCAATTTACTGCATTATTGAGTGTTGAATTTTTTATCACCTGTAAAGCTGAAATAGCTTGGTGCGTGGAAAGTTGTAGTGTTGTATCACTTGCATGTATACAATGTATAAATCACTTGGTTTAGCTGCAGTTCACATCCCTCTTGTACAACATCTGAAATATGAACTAGACTTAAATTCAACATCCACATTGAATCAACCCTTTCCACCTTAGCTACATTATTAGCATGTAGCTGTACCAGGCATTACATTGGATGGCAGATCATTGGCTGCCACAATAAAGAAAAACTGTCCAAGAACTAAGCCCTGCAGAAGACTCGTCTTTTTTTTCCTTTCCTGAGGGAAGAGGACAGTTTGTCCCCGCGCCTAGTCCTAAAAGGACCTTTGCGCCTCCCTTACTTTAATTTTGTGTCCTCAAAGACCGAGGCTTTTGCAAAAACCAATCAGATTTAAGGGCTCCTGTTCTCTAATGTCCTTGGGGCTGAGGAGATATGCTCCCAGGTATCTTTTCCTAGTCTCTACAATGGCAGGACAATCTAACCAAATGTGCTCCGCTGACTCCTCCTCCTTTCCACAGAGTCTACATTCGTTACTGACTAAGGCCTACCTTCAAAAAGTGCTTCCTCAGAGGGCCATGTCCTGTCAAAATTCCTAATATCAGTCTTATATCCTCCTTATTCTGGTCTAGGAGAGCTGTCCACCCTTTAGCGTAAGGAGAGATAAATAATTTGGATAGTCTTAAACCTGAGGCTCTACTCCAATTATTGTGTCTTGTCCTCTTTTCCCAATCTTTGACCAGAGCTTTAATGTTGGAGAAGGCTATCCCACTCGTCTTAATACAACTTAATTCTGAGTGTTTACTGTTGATTATTTTCAAGAGCACTATCAGCTACAGGCACCCTTTCGTGAACAACCTGTATATTACAGGTCGAATAATTTAATAATATTATTACTAAAAGGTGTCCCAAATTTAATTTTTGGTCTTATTCAATATTTTACTGTTCCTCATTGCCTTTTATAGAAGTTTGTGGCGCACTAACATTTGTGCAGCGGACGACACATATCACTCATTCCATTGTATTTTAATATAGTGGGTGTGTGCCCTGTTTCATTTTATTTTAGTCTAATGATTTACTAAGGTGTAACAGTCAATTGTAATGTTACAGTGTAGAACTGTCCATGTTCGTGGTGAATATCAACAGAACATCCAAGCTACATGAGGTCCACTTGCGCAGAGTCCAGGATCTCAATTGTTCCTTCGCAGATTCACTCATATTCCTGGGCTGTGCGGGCCAAACTGATGTTGTCAATTTGGAGGGCTTGTTTAAGGTCAGCTACACTTTCAATGTGCTTTTTAAAATCATTTGTGTCACATTTCCAGTTGTCTCAGACAGCTATAAGCTCTTAATTATCGTCAAATTAAATATTTCTCATCGATAGTATGATATTAGAAGGAATTGCTGTAGAAATACTTTCTTTTTAAATTTTAATAAAACCTTTGATTATTTGGAAAGAGAAAACTTCTATTTAAAAATAATAAAAAGTGCCAGTAAGTGATTGTCAAACGAACTAAGAAAAAAATACAAGCCACACATGAGATACATGTTGTTACATTTCTGAGTTCTTGAGATATTGGCATCACTGATCCACATTTTATCAATTCTTTGCAAGGGCAGAGTGGTATCAGTCAAATCATGTTAATAATATTTTAGGGTTTTAGTTATTTGAATTGTTTTACCTGTCCATAATACCTTAGAGGACTCACAAAAAGGTATAATATTTAAAATTAGCAGTTCTTGTTAGGCCAAGTTAAGAAGTTAGATTAATAATATCAGTGTCATATGTTTCAGGATCCTTCCTCCAAGAAAGGGTTTTTCAAGGATATTGATATCCAAAAAGGTGACACTTTTGATGGTCAAGTCACTCACATCAATACACCAACAAATTTTTATTTACAAAGAGTAAGTTTCCAAGTGTGGTTTGTAAGTCATAAGGGTGATATTAACTTTGACATTTAGGTTTCAGTCAAATCAGTTACTTTTGTAACAGTACATGGGTTTCCAATCGAGTTATTTGTTATATTATAATATGAGATGAAAATATGCATAATTAAAAAAAATATTGAGTTATAAATTAGAAACGTTCAATCAAGTAATAACATCAGTCTTAACTTAATGTTAATAAATTTATGTCCAACATAATGCTAATTATAACTACAATCTGAACTGATGCTAATTAAAACATGTTTTTTATTTTTTTTTTTTTAATCTCTTTTAAGCCTCAGCTTCTGCTATGTAGGCTGCGATGTTCACTGGTTTATTATTATTTTTTTCAAAGTCCACTGTTTCGTGTCTATACATGATTGGCCCTCCCCGGGATTTGAACCCGTGATCTCTCAGTTAGAGAGTCGAGACTATAACCATTAGTCTACGGAGGAGGACTAAGACATGTTGATTTTAATGATGATAAAGAAGTTGTCAAGCATGATGCTTACTGAAGACAGCTGAAGAACCAGTGCTGTTGTGAAACAATATTGAGTTTAACTTTTAACAAATGATGTTATTTTTGGTTGTAGAATTTATGGGAAATGTCATATTTTAAAGATATTATTAATAATCATCCAAACACCTTTTAGTTTTCCTTTAATTTGTATACTTTTGAATATTTAATTGACAAATTACAAATAGGTTTAATTTTGTATGAATTTCCAACAAAAACATTAAATAGCATTTTGATATGTATTTATTCTATCTTTTAAGTTCATATAAGAAATCAAGCGTAACTATTCTGTGATGAAAAAAAATATGTGTGTAAAAGTGTTTGAAGTGTAAGATTGTTCTTATAGGCTTAAAATCAAGATGGTTGCAGTACAGCCGTCTCTTATGGATTGATTTATTGTTCTCATTTTCTTTCCTTACAGTGCAGCTAAAAAAAATGTATCCCTAGAACTGACAGTTTATTTTTCTCTAATTGGTTGGCTGATTTTGATTTGACTGTAAACCAATACTATTAATGTAGAGAATACTATTATTGATGTACAATGTAAATTTTTCTTGTAAGTCAAAGCTATAAAAAGTGGTTGTAAAACATAAGAAGGTAGCGAGGGTATACCTAGGAAGAAGGCATTACGAAACACTGCTGTGTTTACACAAAGAGTGAGTGGTGGTAATCAACAGAATATCCATTGATGCCAGTTTAGACATGCCATACACAACAGAATTTTGAGGGTTGCAACAGTTGATTGCCAATTTGTGGGTTAACGTCACGAGAGTCATGGTATTGTACAAATTTGTTCTATAAACAATTTTTTTTTAAATATAAAAACAATGGCTAATGTCCGGTATCATATTATACTTTCAAATCATCCATCGTCACTAACAAACTTTGAACAAAGGATAAATTTTTACTTTGCCACTTGTTTAAATCCAAGCGAACAATCTGGAACATTTTGATTTATACTTTGATGAAAAAAAAACAATTACATTTATTAATTATTATAATGATTATGATGTGTTTCTAGTATTGAATTAGTCTGTATTTAGATGTTACCTATATTAACATGAACACTGTAGGTAACTATATGGATTTTTATTTTAGACTGTAGCTATTGAAACTTTGGCTTTCCAGATTGCAGACGGAGGCAAGCTCCTCCTGCAGCAGATGACTGACCTGACTCTTGTATACTCTCACATGGGGCCTCAAGAAAATGTCATCTACAACCCTACGCCAGGTAAAACAATCTTATTTTCTAACCAAAAACGCAGTACCAATTACAAAGCTAAATGCGTGTTATCAATTTCAGAATACAGTGCCAACTAATTTTTTTATCAATCCATAATCTGTAGATTACAAACATTACCATGTTTCACGGATATTTATAATCATATCTTAAACTTTCTTGTTTTTAAAAGATATTAAATAATATTTTCAGAATTCACATTTTTACACTGTATTAAATTAACTTGTGATATAACTAATTGACTAACTGTAGACATGAAATCTAAATGAACTCACGAACGTATACTAAAGTTTGTTTCAGTGTATGTGAAATGAACTAAAAGGAAGACAACAACATAATCTGCCTTCATTTGATTACTTAACATAACACATGTTATATGCTAATGACTTTATTTGTTTGTTTATTATGTTAACTTTAAGAGTTTCTTTTGGTATTAATAATAAAATTGTTAACATGCAGTTTAATAAAGCTATTTTCAGTTTTTGTTTTCACAGTTAACAATGCTTTGTTAAAATAAAATAAAATAAATAAATTATGTCTTTATTGAGCAGGTATTCTTCAAAGTATAACTCTGATGTACAGGAAAATGATTGTCGTTAACTTTACAAATTTTAAAATAAAACATTAGCCTATTTTAATTATTCTAATATAAAAATAAAACATTTTAATATTTATATAACTACTAGCAGTTACAGCTAGTATTTTGTAGGATGGGTGGTCTACAAGGAGTTCTAAAAATAAACAGTAACCTAAGCATAGCTCAAAATGTATATAATGGGGTTGTTTGGCAAAGATTAATGATAGGGAAGAATCTGGTATAATTTTTATAATAGAAAGTTCTTATTTTTAGTTTATTTAGGCATTGGACTTTACATGATATACATCTTACATTACACTTTACAACAACGTACATCTTGAGCTATGCTTACATTAATTTCTTTTGCCGAACTCCTTGTAGACCATCCTCCATTTGATGTGAAGAGTCAATAACTGTTATAAAAACTATTTTTTAAGTACAGTATTCATTTACTAAGTTTAACTTTCACAACTTGAGCCAGGACAAAAATATTAAACCACCTAGAACAGAACTTACATTGTAAATGTTTCAAACTTTAAACCAGCATAATTTTTTTAAGAGTGAACCTTTTCAGGTTTGATTTGCAGCATTGTACTCTACTAACAGAGACCTTTAATTTGATGTAATATTCGGCTTATGCTCTAATAAGATCTAATAAGAGGGATGGCCTGCAAGGAGTCAGGAGGCCATCCCTCTGACATGATAAAAAAATGGTAGTTGTTTCAAAAAGTAGATTTATAGGTGCAGTGATGATGTACCAAGTTTTATTGCTTTACATATAATCGTTTGAGAATTATCAAGCCTGTGTGGGATTTTTTTACACTGCGTGTGTGTGTATGTAATTATGTATATGTATATATAATTTCAATAAACATTGAATCGCAAAAAGTACTTGCTCCGCCGGGACTCGAACCCGGATCTCTCACTTGCCGGGTGAATGTGCTACCATTACACCACAGAGCCCTCACTTTTTACGATTCAATTATTTTGTATTTGGCCGTATCTGTCACATATGTGTTTAAATAACTTAACTAACATATGATCGGAAGACCAAATACCTGTCAAATGACTTTTATTTACATTAAATTTTTATAAATGGCAATAGCCTTATTTAATTTCAATAAACATTGAATCGCCAAAAGTACTTGCTCTGCCGAGACTCGAACCCGGATCTCTCACTTGCCGGGTGAATGTGCTACCATTACACCACAGAGCCCTCACTTTTTATGATTCAATTATTTTGTATTTGGCCGAATCTGTCACATATACATAATTAATAATTGATCAGCTGACATGATACAGTAACAGCTGTTGATATTTCATTCAGACTGTTCAAAGTGCATTAAATGAAACAATTTAATGTTTAATGAAACAAATTTTGTTTCAGTGTTTGTTTTCTTGCAATTAAATTTAAATAGACTAATTTAGAATTTGTTTGTTCTTGACTTTATTTAAATCAATTTTCCTGAATTAAATTCTCTATAATTCTTTCAAGGATTTATGCATTTTTTATGCATTTAATGAAATGACAGCAACTTAAATGTAAACAACTTTGTTTTTTCACAGTAGTTTTTGTTTTTTTAAGCAAGTTATTTTACAAACTAAGGGGCTTACAGTTCTGGGAACTATTTTATTCAATTTTTCAGGTCAAACTTCATATGAAACAATCAAATGTTTGTCTTAATTACCGTTCTAATGGTTTCAGTTTTAATCTCCCAATTAGAAATCTGGTTGAAATCTTTCGCTAGCCTTATTTAGTTTAGTTGACAAAGCATTTCCAGACACATGTTTACCTTTCCTCTTGGATCACCCTGTATGTGCATACTTAGGACTGAGAAGCTCTATGTTTACGGTCTTTACATGAACAAAAGGTCTTAAAAGTGTCTATTCCCACAATTTAAATTCACTTGTGATCTAATTTATTTACAATGCAACACTTGAGTTTGTCTTGTTGGACTGGTTAAGAAGAAGAAAAAATATATATGTAAGTTGGTTTTTAAGGCCTACTTGGTTTAAAATGCGTTTACTACCAGCCCATGTAATTTACTTCCGGTCCAAGATATTTCAAGTGCCATAATTGAGTTTTCCTTTTCTTAACGATGTCTATTCTAACTGTTTAAATTCAATTTCCACAGATGAGTTTGCTTTGTTGTCCTGACCAAGAAAATATAATATCAATATGCAGGTCTCGGAAACCAACTTAGATTCAAAAGCATCTATTTCCGTTATCTAATGTGGAAAAGTGTAGATTGTTTAAATATGTGGGTGCAACGGAATGGTTTGTTGTTTTATATTCAAGTTCTCTGTTAAATATTTCTTTTTAGCTTGTCCTAATGCATTGCAAGCTATATACAGTAAAACCAGAAGCATGCCTTGTTAATTTAGATACACATTCTTAGAATTATTCTTCACTGTTGTTAAATATTGTGGGTTTAAACACCTCCAATGTGACCATTTCTTGTAATTCTTTTTCTTACTAAGAAGCACATGCGTCATATACTTGGTATAGTTTTCCCATCTAAACTTTCCTTGGTACTGCAATGCCGTTTCATGTTATACATGTGAGAGGATTATAGTAATTCACTTCTAAAAAACAATTGCAGGGATGATGGTAGCGGCCAAGTTCTCTGATGGAAGCTGGTACAGGGGTGTCATTCTCAGCATACCCAGATCTTGCCACATCGAGGTCCAGTATGTGGACTTTGGCAATGTAGAAACAGTCAACTGGAAGGATGTGCGGCTTCTGCTGCCGAAATTTCAAAAGATGTCAGCACAGGTATTTATCTGCCTCTCTACTAGTAATCACAAGCTGTATTTAAGTCTCAAGCCGTATTTGGAAAGGGCATAGCTTAAATTGGAAGGATGCACGTGCAGCTTCTGCTGCCGAAATTTCAAAAGATGTCAGCACAGGTATTTATGTCTCGCTACTAGTAACCTCAAGCTGTATTTAGGAAGGGTATATCTTAAAATAAAATGATGTAAGCCTAAAAGATACAAAGTGGCAGCATATATAATGTGCATAATGACAAGTTCGGGTTTAGTAGTTTTAATATCCAGTCTTTGATGTTGCGAAAGGAACAACAATATACTGAAGTGACATGCCACTTCTACAACCTAAGTCTATGCAAGCCAAAGTTACACAAGATAACATACAGCACAGGTAATTCTGATCCTTTCTTCTGTGTCACAAAATGGCAACTATAGCCAAATTTTTACAAGATGATGACATAGGTGGTGATCTATATCTCTGCTGACAAGTTTTCTCAGGTTTTGTTCTATTGATGTCCAGTTTTGTACTTTGCCAAATGAAAGACTGTCTAATAGAGCCACATGTGGTAACTACAGCCAAAGTTTGCACACAACAACTGCGCGGTGGTAGTCCACTGTTGTGTTCAACACGCTTGTCACCAGTCCATAGTACGATATTTACAACGCAACAGAAGGCACAGTGTATTTTGTGGTACGCAGAATTGAAATCTATTGTTAGTGTGCATGTGTGCATCTATTTCGAGTTGCATGTCGAGATCAGAATTAGCGAGATAACTAAATAATTCGTCGCTGGTTTAATCAGTTTCATGACACAGGAAGTGTTTTTAAAGAACATTCACAATAAAATTCTTAACTGGATTTTACACTTTTTGGCTTCAGCCATTATTAATCCCTTCCACTATCTAATCATATTTTAAAGATATAGATAGCCTTAAGTTTCATTTTTTATTCCTGTTTAACGTATATTCATTTCATAACATTCACAATTTGATTGACTGTTGTTTAGTATTGTAATATTGCACTGAATGTGGCTGCTGAATACTGCATAAAAAATGACCTTGTACTTAATGAGTCTAAGACAAAGCAGATTGTTCTGGGAAGAAACAGAGAGAAAGTCTCGGAACTCCCCAACATCACAGTGACCAGCGAAGTGAAGCATCTGGGGATCATCATAGATGAAAAGCTATCCTGGAATGGACACCTGGATAGGCTTTGTCAAAGACTGAGCTCAGCCATCTTTGTAATAAGGAGGATTAAGACCATCAGCACTCAAGCAGCCAGCAAAATCGCATACTATGCACTGTTTGAGTCACACCTAAGGTACGGCATTGTGGTCTGGGGAGGTTCAACAGCAAGAAATATACAGCGTGTACTGATCCTACAAAAGAAAGCCATAAGAACAATATCTGGGCTAGGCACAAGAGACAGCTGTAGACAGGCTTTTAAGGACTTAGGGATCCTCACAGCACCCTCCCTTTATATCCTAGAGACAATACTTCATGCCTCTTCTCGAATCCTTCCAAGACACTATGATAGGCATGCTTACCAAACTAGAAATGCCACAAACTATACATTACCTCTACACAGGTCAGCACTCTATGAATCAAAGCCTACATACGCTGGAGCAAAATTTTTTAACAACCTCCCAGAAGCACTGAAGAGTATCAGCCGCAATCTGCTTAAGAAGAGACTGACAACCTGGTTGCTGGACCAATCATTCTACAGCCTGGAGGAGTTCCTGAATTGGAGAGAACATTAACCACAACTGCCTAACCTGGAAACTATTATTGACAAATTGTAAAATGCTTATACTGTTTGACACCAATTCAGATCTTGATGATCTTGTATTAAGTTCTATCAATAAATAAATCAATATTACCTGATAACTTCCTTAAGTATATATCTCTTAACTGTTTGTAAATCAGTAGTTATTTAGCGATTAACCATTTCCTGCCTACCACCTCCATTTATCACCTAGAATAATCATATACTTTTATATATAAATAAGCACTTCAGGTCTAAATTTGAAAACATTTCTATATGTCAGCATTTGGCAGTTGTTTGCTAAATATTTGTTTGTCTTATTTTAGGGCCTGAAATGTTCTCTTAGTGACATTGCTCCAAAACATGAAAAAGGGTGGACTGCTTCAGCCAAGAAAGCGTTTGAAGGCTTGGCCAAGGCTGGATTGTTGCGTGTGTATGTGGATGATGTCAAGGATTCTCACTTTAGCGTCACCCTGTACGATATTCAAAGAGATAAGGATATCTGTATCAACGGAGGATTGGTTGAAAAGGGATACGCCAATTCTATAGGTCCTAGGTGAGTAATTTACGTACAGTTTTTACTTGGAACTTTACAAAATATTTTGCCTCTATCCTTGACGCTTTTTCCAAATTCTAACTGCTCTTTTAATAGGGCTTAAAGCCAGGGATTGTTGTTACCAGTTAGTAGGAAAATCACCAGACTTACTTTGAAAACTACGTTCTAGGGTCCAATGATCAAAAGAACACATAAAAGGACACATATTTTACACATAATTAGAAATTTTCGATTTCACTGCAATCTTTCTCAATCAGTACAGAACATTCTCTTGATATAATGTTCTCTACTGGTTGAGAAAGATTACAGTGCAATCAAAAACTTCTAATTATTTGTAAAATTGGACTCTAGAAGATAGATTTCAAGATGTCTGTTGTTCTTTTAATATATTAAGTATTTGTACTAATTCCTTTAAATAATGTTTTTACCATTTTACTGTATTATTAAAGGATGTGACTTTTTTCTATCTTATATGGCCGGAATTAGATTTTCTAAATTTTAACCCTTAGAGCGCTGAATAGAAATTCCTATATTTTCCCCCTAGCATTAAAAATAAATTTTTAATTTGTTTAAAGTTCTATTTGATTTAATACTTCTGAAGATATTATAGGAAAAAAGGCAAAAAACAGAATTTTTTTTCAAAGGATGAAGTGTTTCAAATTGAAGTCACAATTGTTGAAGTAATATAACTGTATAAAATGTTCAGAAATAATGTAAAACACGCAACTCAATACAGGAACAAGCTTATGCGCAGGTCTCATGAACACCACTGGTCACCCTCACCACGCGGGAAATCCCGTAAGACGCGCCTGCAAGTCAGAATGGCGTTCATTTGCTATGACAACCAATTTTGGATCGGTAACGGGTGGTCGAGAACAATGAATGGAGCGCAGTCGTTGTCTGAGTTTCGGACAACATTCTACCTCATTCTATCAGCAGTTTTACGAACTATAGTTCACAACAAAAAATAAAAACTTCGATTGCGAGATTTACCGTAGTACGCGTGGTAAGGGTTAAGAAAAGAGAATTTTCCTAAGCTAGGGATTTATAATATAATACAAAAATTAATTAAGTAGAGTTGACCCAAAGTTATCTGTACCTACAGATTATGCGGTGTTTTAACTAAACTTACACTTATGTAACTTTGAAAGAAAATATATTGTTTTTTTAATAACCAAACAATGAGAAAATAATTAGTACTTAGGTACACATATGAAGACTTCTACAACGTTGTGCACAGGTCTTACCTTGACATTGTGAGATCACTGTAAAAAATGGCAAGATGTGCCTTAAGGCATTGTCAACTGAGGGAAGAGAGAGGAAGGGATGGTGAGAGGGGAAGGGAGGAGAGGAGAATCATCTTTATTCCATAAATATACAATACAATAAATGTATATGAATAGCATCAATACTACTACCAAAATATGAGTGTCTAAACCTAACCTTAAACTAATATTTACATTTTCAATAATTTGATTGCATTTAAACTATTGCCTCAATTATTTTCTGGTGTCATCTACCAATTCATCAATAGAGTAAAGTGTTTGGTTTGTAAGATGCTCCTTAATTTTTATTTAAAATTTGTTATAGTTAGTTTTTATTTTTTGATTTCCTCAGGTAAAAATCTTTTCTCCATATAATCAGTTTTCATTTTATAAAATGTCAAATTGTGTTTGTCAGTGATGATTTTGTTACGTTTATTATAGTCATGCTAAGCTGTTGGAGATGGAACAGAATTTGTCTTTACGAATTTTGTTACTTCTGTCACATATAAGCTATATATGGTAGGGGTTTTAAGCTCACAGAATAAAAATGTTTTACTGAGGCATGTCTCTGTAGTTTCAATATAACTAATTGCTTTCTTTTGCTTTTTTAATATTGTATCTCATTTTTTTTAATGTTGCACCATATGTACTAATTCCATATGCTAGATGTGAATGGATTAATGCATAATACATTTTTCTCGAAGCATTTAAGTCACACAGCTTTGACATACAACGCAAGACATAAATTCCAGATGTGATTTGTTTAAAACATTTTGAACATGTTTATTCCAAGATAGGTTTTTATCTATGGTTAGATCTAGAAGTTTGTACAGTTTTCTTGTCCTATAAGATCATTTCCTACTATAATTAATGGCTCAATTTTATCTCTATTTTGTTTTGTGGAAAATGTTATAAAATTTGATTTACTTGAATTCAATAATAAATTATAATTATTTAAGAATTCTTTGATAACTGCCAAGTCAATATAAGCAGAAATCTCAATGTCATCTGGAGATTTTCCCGTCACTATCATGTTAGTGTCATCTGCATATAAACAAATTTTCCTTAGAATAGCATGTTTTGTAATTCATCTCAGATAAAAAAAATTAAAAGTAGAGGGGCCAATATTAAACCTTGTGGGACTCCATACTTTATTATTTGTTGAATTGACACAGTTTTTCCTATATAATTACAGCTTCAGTTATTGTCTATAAATTGTGTTCCCACATATTTTTAAAGTAAAAAATAACCTACTAAAGGCAAGTTTTAAGCGAAAGAGCATTGTTAGATCAATTTTTTTGAGACCTGTCAAGGAAGTTGAATTAAGAACAGCTGTACAGTATATTCTCTAAAAACCGGTACCTTACCGGGACTTGATGATATTACTTACTCATTTATTAAGCAAATATATAGTAAGACATCAAATGTTTTTGTTGTATATTATTAATTTAAGTTTAGAAAAAGGAGAATTTCCTGAAAAACTAAAAGAAGCTGTTATCATACCTATATATAAAAAGGGTTCAAGGACAAGTTGTTGTAACTATAGGCCAATATCATTGTTGTCTTCATTTGCTGAGGTATTTGAAAAACTAGTTAAAGATAAATTATTGCAATTTTTGGAAGAATCCAGTTTTTTTTAGTAAAAATCAATTCGGCTTTCGGCAAGGGATGAGTACAGAGACAGCGTTGCACGATTTTATGGATACAGTAACGAAAGGACTTAACAACAAAAAGAAAATTACTGGACTTTTTTTAGATATTACTAAAGCATTTGACACGGTTCACCATGATTTACTTCTAGATAAATTATACAATGCCAGAATCAGAGGAGTTGCCTATAACTGGTTTAAAAGTATTTTTAATAGTATTTTTTCTTTGTATTATGAGTTATGTATGAAATGTTGTATTTTTGGTTGATAGGGAAATGTATGTGTGGGTGTAGGAAATTGTACAATGGATAGTATTTGTTTAACACGTTCGCTACCAGGCGGCGCATATTTGCGCCGCTCGGGTCACCGTAACAGACCAACGTTACAAAATGTGATTGTCCTACACAGACCGAGAATAATTGGTGTGAGACTAACCATAGACCAAGGATAAAATATTGTTGAATTGAGCTATAATTCAACAAAATAACCTAAAATGTACGTCTGTACTGTTCTTATTTGATATATTGCTGATTTGCGTAATTTTTACGGCGGAGCATATGTGGGACGCTCGGTCTATAGCATCAAAATCTTAACATAGACCAAGCGTTCCATATATGAGCCACTATTTATTTGCTCAATTACTGTAGGTTTTAGGGTAAGTTTCAATCAAACATGCATATCTTATTATGATAGTATTTTAATTCATGGTACAAAAGCTCAATCAACAGAGTCATAAATACAAGTTCATTGAATGTATTATTATACATATCTTATTAGGCTATAGGCCTACAAGAATTTTAAGTTTAGAAATTAAAAAAAAGTAAAATATAAGAAAATTAAGTAGAAATAAAGTTTATTTTATTTCATGGTACCAAAACACAAATGGGGTTATTTTTACTCTACAAGACATAATACGCGACTGTTAACCCATATGTCATAACTATTTAACAAAATAAGTGAACATTTATATAAGTTATTAAATTTACACTTATATTCAGAATGTTCCACGTTACATTATATTTAAGTGCTCACACATTCATAGTCTAATTATTGTGCCACTGGTTATAACAAGTTGGCATGATAGGCCATGATATGACGTAATTTTTAAGATATCCAGAGACCAAGCGTCCCACATGTGAGCCAGACATCCCCATAGACCAATACAAAAGTATCAAGCCTCTAAAATAGACCAGTGATTTTTCATGGCAATAATAGTGGCATGCAAACAGCGGCGCAAATATGGGACGTCAGTCTATTGGAGGTGCCCCGAGCGGCGCATATTTGGGACGCCGGTGCACGGGAAGAAACCGTGCGGCTCATATTTGAGCCTGCTGGTCTGTGGGTATACGGCTTCTCTTAACATGGTGGTAGCGAACGTGTTAAAGTAGATGTAGACATAATGAGGATTATAATTTATAATTTATTTTATATAATTAGTGTATGTGTGATTTATTTGTTTATCTTGCAAGTATGAATCTGAATGCATTTTGTTGGAAAGAGGGTTTTAGGATTATGTTATAATATTTGGAAATGTATAATTGTTGTTCTATCACTGCTAGTTCTTTTATTTCTATGAATTATGTAAATACCTCAAAACAGGCTTTGCCTTGAAGGCCAATACTTTGTTTCTCAGTATATGTATGTATGTACGTGTGGCAAGAATGTTAATGTGTCAAGGTCAGCCAGTACTGATATACTCTGTAATCGCGTCCTATGCAGAAGATTATTTTGCTATGTATGTGCTTTGCAGTTATATTTGTTGTATATTTGTATTGAATATATTGTTTCCTGTTACTGAGATAAGAGGTAAACCAAGATAAGAGGCTTAGCAAAGTGCACTTAATTAATTTATGCACTTAAAATCAAGTCATTGCTTGACATTATTACTTCATTTTATTCACAACAACCAATGTGTGGTGTCTTAATTTGTATCTGAGTTGGATCCACTGACGGTGTAGATTAATGACCAACCATAAACTATTGATTATTTCTATTATTGCTTATTCCCCTGTGACATCAAACTCTTGTTACTCACAACCATAGTTCTAATAGTATTAGTAACTAACTGTATAATAACTAGCTGTATTATTAACTAGCTGTATTAGTAATTAACTGTTCTTTGGCTTTTGTTTTCCCAGCTCTGCACAGTCAAAGTTCCTTCGTCGTGTTGTGGATGGATCAAAACTGGATAAACAATCAGCTACTTCATCTGTAAGTAATTGTCTACAACTATAAATTGGGTGGATGTGATCTAAATAGGCTTATTTATATGTCCAAACTGGATAATGTCTATTATTTGTAACAAAGTTGTGAATCAATCATTATTAACCCTTTAACTGCCACAACCGAAATATATTGTGCAGCTCTAGTTTTGTAACAACTGCCACGGCCAAGTATACTCTTTCATATTATTAGCTTTTTTTTTTCATTGTATCTGCTGTTATTTTGTGTTACTTGGTGTTCTGTTATGTTAGAAATGTCTTGAAGATAGCTGTCCAGTTGGTAGTGGACTCTTGTGGATATTACTCAAACTACTATGAGTGCTTTGTATCGTACACAAGTTCGAAAATGTTTACATTGATATTTTACGAGAGGTTTTACAATTTTTATTCGTAGATTGTTGTGTGATAGTGATAATATGTTGTAATAATGTGACAAACATTAACATTATTTGAGAAGTTTGTAAATATTGTTAAATGTGCTCTATTTATTAACCCTTTAAGGAGTATGGATGTCATATGACATCTTGTATTGATAGGCTAAAATGAGTAATGGATGAAATAAAAAAATTACCAAAAGGAGTAAAAAATTAAAATCTTTAAAATTACTTAAATAAAGTTTTATTTACATTTGATAGCTTAATAAAAAAGGACTACGTGTTCTACAAGTCAATATTTCATTACTTTTTCAAAATCAAATGTCTTATTTCCTCACTACGGCACACTCAATCAATATTGTCTGCCATATGGACAACAGTAACAAACTAGATGGTTGCTCAACAAATATGTCACTCTAAATATGGCCACAGTATGCAGTATTCAAGAAACGGCTAGTATAATTTGGCGGCATATTCTGACAGCAAAGCGATGTACGTGATGCGACCTTGAGTCAGGGGCTTCTACCAGGTGGCTACTGCAATTTGGTGGTAAAATCTGATTACAAGTGAATGCGAGCACAAACATGGAAGTTAAGTTTGTTGCCAATAGATGGAATCACTTTACAGACAAATCTACTTAAAGGGAATCAGTAATAGTATCGCATTTAGGATAATACAAAAATACAGAGGCTAAACGTCATATGACGTCCGTACTCTTTTGGGCCACTATAAGAATATACGTCATATGACGTCCTTACTCATTATGTATACAGTAGTTTACACGCACTCCTTAAAGGGTTAAACTTTACTAGGTGTTATGTAAAAAAAACTCCTAAAAATGCTCCTAAAAATGGGAAAAAATACTCGTGGCTGAGGGGTCTTAGTATGTAACTAAGCCCGGCGCTCGGGTGTTGCTGTGAATCCAGGAACGCTGCAGTTAAAGGGTTATAGGTAAATTCTGGATACAATTACCTTATTAAGGACCAAACAGGACCTTTTTAAAATTGTGTTCTAGTCCATCTGTCTCTGTGATAACTCTTGATCAAAAGGCCCTAGCTAGAGACTTGAAACTTGGTATATACATTTGTCTTGGTCCAAGGACGAAGCCTACTGATTTTGGAGATAAAGGTCAAAGGACAGTGTATCTGTGTGTTAACTCTTTCATTAAATTTTGTTGAACCATTCCATACTCTGTTGTATTGGTTTATTAACTAGATACAGGACTATATCTGTATTAAGCTGTCACAACCTTATATTTTTATTCACCTTTTTATGTGGAATTAGTACAGTATTACAAATTATCTCAACAAATAAAGATAAAAAATAAAAAAACGTGAACAAGATTTTAAAAAATCTAAAAGAACATAAAACAGAATGAAGTATTCGTTTTTAAATGGATATAATGTGTAAATATTATTTAGTTTTTATGGTTATATTTTAATTATTATAGAACTATGACTCCATGTAAAAAGATTGATTTTTTTTCTTACAAATAAAAATATACTTCAATCAATAGAAATGGTTTGATTCTTGTCAGAGCCAATAAAAGTTATAAAATTAAGGAGTGTTCTTAAAAGATATTAAAATTGCCATTGTGATAAAATGAATTGTTTCAATACATTGGTTAAAACTTTATGATATGCTCTATAGGTATACTGTCCTAAATAGCCACTCTGAAAATCTAAAGTCAATTTGTTTAAAGCGTGCAATACATTCTGGAATAATAGTGTTAGAAAGAAGTAGAATAGACCTGTTCCTAATCTAATCTAATCACTCTAGTGTATCACTGTAGTGTTTGAGATTCCAACATTTCAGATGAAGAAATTGGTGACTGCGTCAGCCAAACACACTGGTGAAACAGAATCACGCGAGGAAGAAGAAGAGATGTCTGCCTTAGAAAGAATGGAGGAATTGGAAAAAGGAGCGGATCGAGTCCGAGTCAATGTATTGAAGGTGGTGTCACCCTCGGAACTGTACATCACATTTGACAAAGTTCAAGAACAAATATTAAGGTATACATCATAAGCTCATAAGTTTAAGGTGTATAGTTTTATTATTTAGCCAAAAGTACACTCACATTACATTAACAGTTTTTGCTGACACCTATAAAAAGGCCTAATTTTGTTTCAGTGTATACTGTGTCATTGTACCATGTTCTCTGTTGCGATCACAATTTTTTCCCATTATTAGTGTGGGTACTCTTTGTGCTACTAAATAAATCAACATGCTGTAATTGCTGATTACATTTTTTACTTTAGTATTAGTACATGTGTTACTTATAATTTAAATGTATACAATTATTATTGAAGTAAAATTTAGGTTGTATAAAATTTCAAACCAAATTTAAAGTAGGGTATAACTTTTAATATTATGAGTTTTTAAATCTTTAATTATCATTTTACTGTTACCGGTAGAAATAAAACATAAAATAAGACAAATGTGGATTGTAAGAAATAAGCTGTGTTGAGTTGGCTAGTGGATTGAGTCTTCCTGAGGAACACGTGTTTTCCGATAAAATGACAGAGTTCTATGAGTTGAGTGCTGAGGAACTCAGTGACTGAAAGTTTGGAGACTTGTGTGCTGAGTATATTATTGTGTTTTTAGGCTCTCCAACAAGATGACAGAGTTCTATGAGTCGACTCCTGAGAAACCCAGGGACTGGGAGGTGGGAGACTGGTGTGCTGAGTATATTATTGTGTGTTTAGGCTCTCCAACAAGATGACAGAGTTCTATGAGTCGACTCCTGAGGAACCCAGGGACTGGGAGGTGGGAGACTGGTGTGCTGAGTATATTATTGTGTGTTTAGGCTCTCCGATAAGACGACAGAGTTCTATGAGTCGACTCCTGAGGAACCCAGGGACTGGGAGGTGGGAGACTGGTGTGCTGAGTATATTATTGTGTGTTTAGGCTCTCCAACAAGATGACAGAGTTCTATGAGTCGACTCCTGAGGAACCCAGGGACTGGGAGGTGGGAGACTGGTGTGCTGAGTATATTATTGTGTGTTTAGGCTCTCCAACAAGATGACAGAGTTCTATGAGTCGACTCCTGAGGAACCCAGGGACTGGGAGGTGGGAGACTGGTGTGCTGAGTATATTATTGTGTGTTTAGGCTCTCCGATAAGACGACAGAGTTCTATGAGTCGACTCCTGAGGAACCCAGGGACTGGGAGGTGGGAGACTGGTGTGCTGAGTATATTATTGTGTGTTTAGGCTCTCCGATAAGATGACAGAGTTCTATGAGTCGACTCCTGAGGAACCCAGTGACTGGGAGGTGGGAGACTGGTGTGCTGAGTATATTATTGTGTGTTTAGGCTCTCAGATAAGATGACAGAGTTCTATGAGTCGACTCCTGAGGAACCCAGTGACTGGGAGGTGGGAGACCTGTGTGCTGTCCTTAGAGAAACCGACAATAAATGGTATCGGGGTGTTGTTACAGAAGTTGTTGACATGAATTGCAAGGTAAGTTACTTTAGTTTATTTGTGTCATTGTGTCAGGACAATTTTTCTCTTGTTATGTAAATATAAGAACTGTTTACACAATAATCAGCCGCTTATAATTTCTGAATAAATAATGTGTTAAGAGAACACCATTAAAAACTATTTTTTTATTACTCATTGTGAAATTTGAGGCTTTTAAAGTTGTAAATTTAAGCAGTTTTGTTATCAATTCCAAATAAAAAATAATGTAGTTGAAGATAAATTTTGAAATCTGTACATATATGAGCTATAACTTTAAAATAATTTAAATATTTTAAAATAATTTTTGTATAATGAAAATATAATTTGTTTATAAATATTCTTAGTTTAAATGCCTGTAATCTCACATGACGTAATCAAAGTCATCTTTTTTTGTATTTAGGAAAACTATCTTACAGGGCTACGAATTTAACATACAAAAATATTTTTCAATATATACAGCTAGCTTTTTTACATTAGTCTTATGGATAACCGTGATGGCAATGAAAAAATCAAGTAAAATGGCAGAATAAATAAATTTTGAAACAATTTGAATAAAATCATAAGAGATTTTAACTTGTGACAAAGTAACACATTTAGCCTAACTACCCCCACACATACATAATCTTTTGGTGATTTTATTTGTAGAATTTTATTCACATAGTGAAATGAAACAATAATGGAGTAGAAAGTAAATTTTAAAAGTTGCTGACAAGATTAAAAAAAAGACTAGTGTTGTAGTATCCTCCGCCTACCTAAACGGAACTTTTATTATTTAAATACTGCAATGAAACCTAACGCAATGAATGAAAATGTGAATGTATCATATGGCAAGATATCCGAAGAGAGATTTTATCTGTAGACTTTAAATTTTGCATGAAACCTCGTTAGTTACATGGACAAAAATGAATTCTATGATGGAATATGACCATCGAAGGAATTTTGGCTGAGTATCATTGAACCCTATCACTTAGGAGGCTGAAACAGTTTCTCTTTTGTCTACCAGGGGCAAAAGGTTTTCTATATGATTGTTTGTCTGTCTCTATCTTCCGCAGGACATCTCAAGAATATAATTAAATGTAGACATGAAATTTTGCATTCAACACTTACAAAGCCTATTATGAGACACATGGTACTCATTTATTACTGGTAAAGATTACATGGCAATTTTTTATACATTGTCAAATTGAAAACACATCATTGTACACTTCAATGTTAAGAGGAATGTGATCCTCCATTTCATCCAGATCTTTTAAAAAAGAAATACATTAGATAAATAAAAAATCAATTCAAACAAATCAATTAATTAATTAAAAACTAATTAAAACACAGATAAAAGAATTTCCTAAGATCAACAGTAATTGTTTCATTCATGGTTAATCCCAAAAAATTCGTCTACTTCATAAAATGGGTGTTCCAAAAGGAAAAAACCAATTTATCTTTTGAAAATGACAGTGGCCTTAATGTATTTGGTAGTGCATTCGATAATTTTGATCCAAGAGATGACGTTGCTAATGAATGTTGTTTGGAAGTCAGTTTTTTGGTGCAATATTGTTTGCGCCCCTTGTGTTATATTGGTGGATGGTTTGGTATGTTAAGTTGTTTGACGTAGCCATTTAAAGCAAAAGTTTATACACAACTAAACAAGGGACTGTCATAATATGAAGTTCTTGAAATTTTTGTTTAAACAAATCCTTATAAACAATCCCAGAAATATAACGTACTGCTTTTTACATTACATCTTGTGGTGTACTCATACCATGTATATGTATTAAGTTTTATAAACTGTATAAGTTTAATTAATTCAACAATATTTCATGATGATGTTGCATATCTTGTGCAATTAATGAATGGTAAAAGATATGGATGTGTGTGCAGGTATTTATTAAGGACATAGTGGAGGTGGTGGAGTGCACCTCGTTAGAGATGCGCACTCTTGACCCTAGCTTCAACTCAGTGATGGACGGCACCGTCAAGTGTCACCTGAGCGGGATAATACCGTCTGGTGGAAGTAAGAACTGGACCCGGAGCAGTATTGACCATATCAAAGTACTCATCTCTGAACAATCGTCAACATCACAGTTCTACATCACTAAAACGGTAAACTTCTGTTTGTATAGTCTGTTAAGTGTCACCTGAGTGAGGTAATACCCTCTGGGGGCAATAAGAACTGGACCTGGAGCAGTATTGACCATATCAAAGTACTCGTCATGTTTTTCATATACAATTCACATATTCACAATTTTTCATATACTTTTTAAAAGCATTAAAAAGATTATGTTGATAGTAAAAATATCTAAGATGTTTCTATATTCTTTTGTGAGAAAAATTATGTATAATATGTTAAAACATTTGTTGTAGCTGAAATAAGCTGTTAAAATTCATTAACGAGTACTCTAAAATACTTTGCCACTGCATTAACATTGCTTGCAACTTTTAGGGTTAAAGGTGATCAATTATGCCGTGTACAATAACGCCTTTAAAATGTTAACGCTTTGGTTCTTTGGCTAGTCCATGTAAAAAAACAACTTATATGGAAACAATTCAATTGTAATTCAAAATTTCTATGTTACCTTAACATTATATTATATTAAAACAGCAACACATTATATTGGCAAATTGCGAAAGAATTTACATCTCTATTTCAGTGTAAGATAAAACATAAATGAACAGTAATTAATTGGCCACATAACTTTCTTTAGATTGATCCTACTAAGAGTGAAATAAACAGAAATTCTAGAATGAACTAGTCACCTTGGGAACTATAGATCAATCGCAGTATTTTCTGGAATGGTCAGTTTTCAAGCTTGCAAAATAATTGCAATATATCAATTTTACCTAGAGGTTGTGGATATTTATTTTAATGGCATCCCTAATGGTTAAAAAATAATGCAATATCTCAAGTTCTATTATTAATAGAAAGATTAATCAAACAATATCATCTTTTAGTTCTTTCAATATGGGAGCTTAGAACAAAAATAGCCTAATATATACAAATGAAATATTTTATTAATCGTATAAAATAATTTTTCTGATCACACACATTACATCTGGACTAATTATAGGTATATTTTATGATTTACATTAGACAGTGGTGTTTTATCAAGATCTTTAATCATCTTCAAAACTAACAAAATTGTACAATTAATGTTATCAGAATTATCAAAAACTGATTAAATAGCTAGCAGCTCTACAAATAAGGACCCATAGATTTATGAAATTGGTCATTAAATAAAGGTATATCTTCAGATCTAAAAATAAATAAATCTTTCTGTGACATTCTAATTTTGTAAACGTAAGTAGTTTTGGGCTACATGGTGTGGCAGCAAAAAGCTCTAATCAATGCCCATTTCTAGAATTAAGATGAATAAGAAATATATTTGAAAGATAGCCTGTGGAGGGAGGTGTCCTACAAGGCTTTGTTCTAGTAACAGTTTTTTGTTCCTTGCTTTTGCAAGTTCAGATAAATCAGAACTATATTTGAGAGACGTTCTATGCAGAGAGGTGTCCTACAAGGCTCTGTCCTAGTAACAGTTTTGTTTTTACTGTTCCTTGATTTTGCAAGTTCAGATAAATCAGAACTTTATTTGAGAGACGTTCTATGCAGAGAGGTGTCCTACAAGGCACGTCCTAGTACACAGTTTTGTTTTTACTGTTCCTTACCTTTGCAAATTTTAACTATAAAAGAAAGTATTACGGAGCTCTGTCAGTAATATACTGTGAACGTTACAGGGTGACTATGATGATGGCTCGCTGCCGATCCAAATGTGGATTAGGGAGGACAAGTACCTGGGTGCTTTGGATCCTAAAATGGAGGATTGGAAGGACGTCAGCAAGGATCTAATTGAATTTGGATTGGCTTTACCTGAACACAGGTAAGATATTTTCCTACATCACTAATTTCAGTTTGTGTCTTCAAAGTTCATTTTATTGTTATTGTAACAAACAAACCTCTGTATTTCGGGAGAAACAATACTTTTACTACAGTTTTTTTTTATGTTTTTATAATAGGCAATTCTTGTGATTTTTAGGATTTTTTAGTTCGATTTTTTTTATTTTTTGACAAATTTTTTTAAACAAAACTTACTAATAACTTATTGTATGATGAATCGATATTTGTTGATTCTTTTTTGTACATACTCTAGCAGTTACTCACAGCTTCACACACAATTTCATACTGAAAAATAGGAACATAGTGATAGTCACTGAAAGATATCCAATCTCCTGATACATTGTAGATTTCAGTTTATAGAGCAGTGATTTGAGGCCGTGAAGTCAGCGGTACTAAAGTCAGTACACGACCAACAAAGTTATGATTCGTAATATAGAAAACCGGAATGTACAAAAGGTAAGGATTTCAAGTCTAATTTTAATTTTATTTCTGAGTGTTTTCATTTCCTCTTACCATAGCTGTATTATCAGCATCTTGTTACAATGACAATACAAAATTGTCACCCTGGAAAGGTTAGCGTTGAGGAAAAGTACCCTATATGATATGTAAACCTGAGCCTAATGTTTTAATTTAGTGTCCAGAATGGCACAGATACAATGATCAGCATACCAGGAAGGCTAAGGTTTGTGTTCGACCATACTGTTATTTAGTACAAAGAGCCTGTGTACAACAAAAGATATTGATTATGTCTAATAGCTCTTATGTATTTGTAAAATCGAAAATTGTCTTTGTTTCCTTTGTATGTATCAAAAGACATAATATTCAGCAGTAAAGTGTACTGCCATTGATCTCTTAACCATTAATCCATTAACCACATCACGGTACCATCTAGTAATGGCCAACACGGTACCAAAACATTGATCAAGAGACGGTACTGTGATGATGACACACACTGTTAAATATATGTTTAAACATTAGTATGGGCTCAAATAATAAAGTTTGTGTATTAAAATGATCAAAATAACATGCATTCCTCATATAAATATGCATTAACAATGAAATTAAGGTATTATGCTATATTTTTGGACTTTTTCTAACCAGTGACGAGATTGTCTGCAATGTAATATTTAGTTAAACAATTGATCAGTGTATTATCTTGTATTTTATGTTTGGGTGTTTCTGCAGTATAATCTAAGGCTTGAGTAAACAAACACAGTACTGGTTGACGTCCTTTCTGTTTTGTTTTTATTACGGCGATGTAATTTGAATTTTGCGAGCATGGCAGAGGCTTCAAATGAGTTTAACTGCGTTTTCTCAAAACAACTGAATAGCAATAAAATTGAATTTTTTGTGAGAGTTTTGCTAAACCCTTGCAAATTTAATTGGATTTGTACAAGGAGGTTTGATGCAGGAATAGTTTCATAGGTAGTGGGTTAATTAATAGTTTCATATAATTATACAGTTTCAGGTTATTGATTTGATGATTTTGTTTTGTAATAGGTATCACAGTTTTAATAAATCTGAGAAATCTGAGTCAACACTTCACGACGTTGACTCCAAGTCAGATGGAACAAGTAGCATTCAAAAATGGCTTGAAAACTCGTTTCAGGTATTTAAAAAAAAATTATTTTATTCATTTATTTACAGATTATGTAACTAATTTACTGTTAGTTTTTATTAATATGTTAGGGTATGACAAATACAAAAATACAGTACAGTTGATATAACTATTAACTTTAGCCCAGGTATAAACAATAGGAAAACATGTGGAGTAGTGTATTCTAAAGAGTGTTCTGTAATAAAAACTAAAGGCCACATAGCATGAGCAGTACAATACAGTGCTGCTCATAATTTCTCATAATTTCATATAGCTCTATGTTCTACTATCGTGTCAATTGTATTACCAAAAGTGTGCTAATTATTCCTAATCCTTGTTCTTAAGAACTCACTCCTTTTTCCAAGTTAATTATTGAATAAAGTCATTGACTAGGTCACCTTAACCCTGAAGCTGGCAGATAAAAAACCTGTAGTGGGGGCTATCTTAGAGCAGTTTATGAGTACTTATTCTAAATTATCTCCACCCTTCTAATACTGTGTTTTTGTAATGATATTATTGGCTGTTTTATGCAGCAATATCTGAAAAATAATAAAACATACTAACAAATATAATTCATTGATATTAATATTTTTCACATTGGATGAAACTTGAAGTTAAAAAATTTATTTTACTCTATCATAAGGGGAGCATACATAGCAAACTAATATAAAGTTAGAAACTGATAATTCTAAAGTAGCCAAAAGATAGAAAAATGTATCTAGTTTCAGAAAATATATCGTTGTATAGGGTTTGTACAACAACAAAATTTAAGAAGCTATTTACACCAACTTAGGCCTATTTCAAAACGGGTTAGATTCAAAACAATTCTTTCATACGCTTATCGGTAAAACGCCAACATTTACATACAGTTAAAATTAAAAAAATAAACAATTACACAATAATATTTCGTCACTTAGACAATCAAACAACTTTGTTTATCATTCGTCACGTATAAATCAAATTCAACCATTGAAATAAATGTTTTCCGAACGAAAATAAGGACACAGTAATTGTACACTGAGTTAGTAAACGAGAACGGGAACTACAAACAACAACAAACGATCACAAATAACAGCTGTTTAGGAGGGTGAATAAGAATCAAAATAGTTTTGTGTTGAGAAAAACACCTCTAAATGGTATCTAATATCGTCACTAATTTTGATATTAAATGTTTTAACAAAAGAATCATTTTTTGACTCATGACGTTCAATTTTTAACGACTGCCATTGCAGCAGCTGTCCGTGTCATTGAAAATTGAACGACTGCCAACTTCAGGGTTAATTTGTGGTTTGAAATAGAGAAACTTTCTAGTTTCAAATTCAGACAACACAAAAACAAAATGAAATCATACATAAAACCATTCATGAATACACTTTACTTCAGTGATGTTTTGTTAGAAACTGTCTAGTTTAAAATTCAGAGACAATACAAAATCAAATCATACATAAAAAAATGTATGAATACACTTCACTTCAATGTTGTTTTGTTATCTTTAAGGCCATGTCACACTGCCGTGGCGTCGCGTCCGTCCATCTGCGGATGGATTTTTAAAATAATCGCTAACCATGTTGTCAAATAGGACAAGTCACACTGACATAACTGACGTGGCGCAACGTTCGTCGCGTCGGCCACCGTCTGCTGCGCTATGCGGCTGGAGTGATCCTTGGCCGACGTCGGCGATGCTACGAAGGCTCGCGCATGCGCATAAAGCACTTCCCCAACTCCCTCACCGGGGCACCGCGCGCTCTTGCCACTGCCTACTCCTTTTATTTTATATTTTTAATAATTTGTTTAAAAAACCCTTGCGCGAAGCTCTAAAACAGCCGACACTCCAGGATGAAATGACCGCCAGTTCTAGGGTTAATAACTCTGGTGTCATGTTTATATGCAATCATTTTATTTGTTATTTTTCATATTATGTTTGATCTACAACAAAATTAAATAGGCCTTATTTTAAAAACATAAAGACTTATTACAAAACTGAAAACACCAACACAAAAATTACAAAATAATCCTTTCAAGTGCATCTTATATATAAAAATCAATAGTTTTAAAGAGGTATTTAAAGTATTGAATGCCCTAATCACTAAGTTCATAATAGAAATAGTATTGCATGTAATAATGAAAATATAATTTTGATAATAATTATTAATGAATACACTCCAGAACAATAAATTAACTTTGTAGAGCTATAACAAACTATTAATTCCACTATCAGTGTATAACTAAACAAATTCAAAGTATTTGAAACGCATAAGCAACTCCTACGGATGCGTGTCTGGTAGTTTGACGGAATTCGAGACCGTCGCGGCATACGCGGACGTTCATACTATGGATGGACGGACGCGACGCCACGGCAGTGTGACATGGCCTTTAAAGTTGGAGTTATCTGTTCAAGTTGGTTACATGGTCATAACAGAAGGTCTTGTCTTGAAGACATGAGATGTTATTTTTCACGCAAAAAATAAAAATGTGACCTGAGTGTGTTGTCTGTGTGTTGTGAAATAAGTAATCAATGTATTATGAAGTGATTTTCTTAAGACAATATTAATAAAGAAAGAAAAAAGCAGTTTGTTAAATTTATGTCACATCACTTCTTACAAAACTATTACCTATTCAGTTGCATTTGTAGCGTTAACTGTATGGCTCCTGTAAAAAAATTAATAGGCAAATATTATATTAATCACAAATATTAAAACACATGTCATTCTTTCTTTCTATTTTATTATTGTTTACAGTATGAAATGTCTCAAATTATCTTTAAAAATATATGAGTTTGTCCAGCTAATTGGTAAAAATTTAATAAAGTCTTTTTGGTCAAATTAACAAAATTTCACACCATTAATGTTTTCTTCTTTTTTTACTCAAATTAAGAGAAAGATAAAAACAAAGAGGATACTAATTGCTGTAATAGTAGCTCTTATCTATCAGGATTATCTCAGATATTCATTGGCTTTTTCATGGAGGCTACTACTTCACAATCTAGTATTTGTTTATAAAATTGTACTTTAATTACATTTGTTACTAAGTAAATTCTTTAGTTTATTACCACTAGTGAATTACAACACATTCACTAGTGATATTAAATTAAAATATTTCCAATCCTTCAAGAATCTTCAAATTTAGTGTTTAACTCAGCAAAAATGTTAAATTATAAAACACATTGTTTCTTAACCTGTTGACGAGTGCGCACAGCATTTGCCGTGCCGCTATGACGGTCCATACTGAGTGCGTCATTGACCAGTAAAAGTGTTTTGTTAACTTTTAGGGAGTAAAACAAAAAAAAACTTTTAAATGTTAATAAACTTGTTTATTATACTTTAAATGTATATAAAAATACATTGTGGATTGTTAAAAGCAATAACCTTGTTTAAAACATTGCTAGTGTGTGTGATACTGCTCAAAACAAGGATATATACAAAGGGCGACCTTACTTGTTAAACATTCATAGTTTGTTTCTTTTCTTCTTTGACCAGTTCGAGTGGTGTGTTTGCATGCACACATAGCACTGCCTGAGTAGTTGACGCTTCTTTGTCATTCTGGGGGAGTGGCCTTATAAAATGGCGACCTTGGAGGCGTAGCGGGTCTTGTGTCCCGCCTCCGTAAAATAGTTTTTAAAGTTATCACCAGGTGCCACCACGATACAGGACTAGCAACACTGTACAGCGACACTATTAGGAACAACTGAAAAGTTCCAAAAATCTCCGCTAGACGTCACGATAAGTCAGTGAGAACGAACTGACAGTCATTAGTCTGCAACGGAAAATGCCTTGCTTCCTCATACGGGACCAAACGGCAAATGCCGTGCGCACTCATTTGTGTATGTTTTGCTGCACTCATCAACAGGTTAAAACTAAAAGCCGTACAAAGTATAATATATTGGAGCTCTTCAAGGCATTTATTCTTCAATGTTAACATAGTATAATACAGCTGAAAAAAAACTTGTATAATATTTGATACATAATTTCTTTTCATTTAATTTCGGAATTATATTATTTATTATGCATTTAAACCCAACAACTATTTTACTTCTTATTTATATTGTAATTTTGTAGAGGTTAAAAATATTTGCATCTTCTAACAATATTTTTGAAGTACATTAAATAAGCCAGCCCTTAAAATACTTTTCTCTCTATTTTTATATTTATCTCCCTGTATTCATAATTTAAACTGGTTATTCATGTAGAAGTGATGTTTATTGTTATGTATATTGTCGTTTTGTTTATTTATATTGCACATTCTACAAAATAGACTACAGTTTTCTTTTTAAAACAATAATTTTTTTATTACCTGTCTTAGAAATCAAAAACTACAAACACCACAGGAATCCCAAGTCCTCCAGCAAATGTCCCCTCTGAGGTAGGTGTTTCCAGAGCTGTTGATGATTTTGCTTTCAATGTAGTTGTTTGGTTTGGTTAAGCATAACAATGTAGGCGTAGTTACTCTGCAAAACTTTGGTAAGGAATTCAGAGTTTCCCTTTAAAATAAGAATATATTTACTACCTGGTTTTCTAGCTACAAACATTTCTCGTAATTATTGAGATATAAAAATCACATGAGCAATACATTTTCAGCAAATTATTTTCCAAACACTTTTGTTTGCTGCATTTTTAATTGCATCCATCCGTATTGATCAGCTACCAATACAGGCACCAATGGTAAAGAATAAAACTTAAATTATCTACATGCCAAGTAACTGTTGACTGTTTCTTCCTTACCAGCACAAAGCATGTACTACATTCGCTGCATTGTTAAATTTGGTAATCTTCCTCGCATTGCGATATGATTCACCAGTGACTCATAAACATTGTGGACTTTAGCATCTAATAGCGTAGAATAAGTCAGCACTAGAGCCCTCTAGCTGAAATTGGCAGAACTTTTTAACTCCGAATTTATCATCCGAGACTCATTGCTGCAAACTGTTTGTATTCAATTATAGAAGTATAGAATTATTGGAAAAAAGGTCTAAAACACGTCAAACGTAAAGCTCTACCCTGTATCTTGTAGACTGATACAATAACGTAGCAGACAATGTCAGCAGCTAAAATCTGTATGAACAGGGGAAATAACTGAAGCAAAATAATTCATGTGCGACACGAGCCACCCGTTCCTCAAATGCAATAAAGTCAATTAAATCGGTAAACCTGTTAAAAATACATGTTCTGCAAAATTAAGTAAGTTTATTTAAATCCGTTAGGGTTTTCAACTAAAAGTGTACTACGAGTCTCTGGTAACTCGTGCCACATTGAACGTGTTAAAGTAATGATTACTGAACATTTGAATGTGGCACTTAATTATCGAAACATAGAACCCACATAGTGCTGATGATTGATAGACATAAGTACTGCTGATTCATCTTAATCCCATTGTTCTGTGAACTATTTCCATTTGCTACAAGTGGCAGTCTGTAAGTGGTTCATATTAATACACTTGTATTACATGATGTAATAAACTTAAAAATGCCCCTATTCCATGAATCACAAATCACCATCTAACTATATATAAATTTTTATCTTTGTTTTCAGTAGCTCTCTGTTAATTTTTTGTAAAAATCAGTTGCAAATTATTGCAAACTATTCCTCCACATTTGTATCGTTTTTTGTGTTCTTTTTCCGATACTTTTATTGTAACCGCAGGCACTTGCATGATTTCTTCTAGAGAGAATAGCGTATTGTGCTTTGTATAATGCTGTTTGTACCCTCTCCTCTCTTTTTTTCAAACACTTTATTAATTAATCAATATGTGAATATTTTAAATCTTGGTGAAAATAGTGTTCATAATTGTTCAGATCTGTAATTGAAGATCTGATTCAGATTTTATTTTTATTTTTCATCAATAGATTACAGCATTCTTGCCAGTAAGATAGCCATACTTGCACGATAAGAAGTAATGGGTGTTACTGCACTCAACCCATTGAGAAAATATTTATTGAAACATCTGCAGGAGCTCAAGTAAATTGAGGTGATGGCAATTAAATTGGGCAACAATGTAAGACTGGTTAAAGCTGTCTGAAACAGAATCCAAAAAAGATAGAATTATATTTTTTACCACTATCTTTACGGTTAAATCTTTATTTAATTTATTAAATACTATATTTGTAATAAAATAATTAATTTTTTATTGTTAATTTTGGAAACATTTGTATATTATAAAGTTTTTAAGACAATTATTTTAATCACTTTCTAACTTTAACATAGTTTAAGTTACCTAAAATATGACATTATTTTTTACATAAATAAAAATGTTTGTGCATATCTAAAATAATAAGCTCAAAAACAAAATTGAAATATATGAGTAATATTTTTTACGATTTTGCTGGTCATTTACTTATTGAAACTTCTTGTTTGTAAGATTTTTTTTATTGTACTCAAAATTACTACACAAATAATAAAACATAGTGTATAATTTATTAATTATCCAAAAACCTTCATCCTTCAATGTGAAATATTTACATCTTCCACACTTCCATCACTGTCACTGATATCAGAATTGTCCATGTAACTAATAACAAAGCAACAACAGAATCCAACAGTTTTTTTTTTACAAACATTACGATCAATCTCTCATCAAAACAAAAACAAACAACACACCTAACCTCGCATGTAGTAGCTGATAATCGAAAAAAATTACAAAGCTCTCGAACAAATAGGTGATTGATTCAGTGCTGCCAGTAACAAAACTAAATTAAATGCATATTCCTCTTAATAAAAGAACCAGTGAAGACCATAGCAAAGATACCTAACAGATATGTTCTAGAACAGCCTATAACAATAAAGAATGGCTAAATTGACTGTGGAACCAGCTGGTAGCTCGGCATTCATCCCAGATCACTCTGTACGTAACCAGCTTTTATGTCTTCCCCAATGGGTTAATGCATAACATTTATCAAAAAAAACAAGCACGTTATCATTTTGTTGTTATAAATTGAGTGTTTACAAGCTTCAAGAAGTGTTTTGATGAGAGTTTAACAGAACCCCTGTAGTATCAGAATTAGTACTCCGTACTGGGTAATAAAAATGCTGAATAAGGTACACAAAATCAAACAGTGATAGGTAGTGGTCTGATTTTCCTTGAGAATACAATGATAAAGGTGAAGATTGAGCGAGAGTAGATGTTAATTACAAATAATGTAGTATGCAATTAATAAAACATAAAAATGGATGTGAAACTTCAAATGAACCTGGCGACCATTGTTTTATATATCTGAGTAACATGTCCTCTTACTCTCAATCATCACTTTCTTGGAAAACTTAATCTACAATTAATATCTTGGACGTAAAGTATTTTTATTGGATACAAATTTTATTGAAAATGTGCTAAAACTGACGTGGTGATGTGGATTTTTCCAATTGGCAGCTTGAGTGAGACCGTTTGTTTAAACAATATATGCAAACAAACATGATTGTTTGCATATATTATTGTAAATTGTAGATTTTTACAAAGTGTAATCACTTCAAGGGTAAATTCTTGACCATTTCACTTTTCTCAGTTTAACATTAAAACTGTTGTGCTCACACATCTCAGTTAACTTTTTTCGTGTTAAATATAAATTACTAGTTCTGTGTTAATTTAGATTTTTGAAATACGTCTATTTTTACAGGTTGCTTCTTCCTCTCCATACGTATCAGAACTAGAAAAGGTACGTCTTTTTTAGTTTGTATACATTTTATAAGATTATAATTATTTTCCTCCAACTTGTCACTAGAAATTAGCTATTTTGAATTGGTTCTGGCTTTGGTACCAAAATTATTATTTGTAACCAAGATATGTGAGTACTTCAGTTGTTACATTAGTCAAGGCTCAGATACAATTAGTTCATGATTATTAGTCATAAAGTAACCGAATACACCAATAAAAACACTTAGTTGGGGTAAAAGTGTCCATATCCTAAATCCCTGTTAGTGGTCAAACACACCAATAACACTCCTGGTAAAATACACCAATAACGTTTATGTTATATTCCAAATTTTAATTTTAATTAATACTCAATACAATAGCAATTAAATCTAATTTTTTAATTTAATCTTATATATATATATATATACATTTTTTTGTGCTTGTGAATGTATCTGAACTCATAAACGGCTGGACCGATTTTAAGGGCAGTCCGACCTCCATAAGAACATAATGTTAACTTGGGAACCTATATCTCTGTAATGGTTATAGATAGAGTCCTGATTTTTTATTTTACTTATTAAATAGCTTATAATCTAGGTCTTATCATGAGGTTTTTAAATTTGAAAAAAAAATTAAAAAGTTATAATTTTTTTAATAATTTATTGTTTTTAACTAACTTTTTTATAAGTAAAAAATGTTTACTGTGCCTCATTGACAAGAGATATTTATAAAATTCCCATGAGGGGAACTAGGCAATAGTAAGTAGAATACTGTATAAAAATTTGACTGGGTAGGCCTAGTAGTTTTTTTGAGTTATAGGGCCCCAAAGTTAAAAAATAAACAAGTTTCGGCAAATCAAGAAAAAGCAAGAAGGTAGCATATTTTGGACTCATACCTTGGTTTAATGATGGCCTGCACTGTAGGAAGGGTTGTCTGGATCCTCTGCTTCTTGATACAGATCCTCCAGCTTCCTTTTGGCTAAAGTCCTTGATTGCCTGATTTTTTTTTCAATGTCGGTAGCCGCTTTTATCTGCTTTGCGAATCCGCTGGGTGTCCGAGACGTTTTAAAGCTAACCGCATAATTCAGTCCTGGTTCTAGCCCAATGTGCTCTAAAACTTTCACTTTGGAGCTGTACCCATCATTGAATGATAGGACTGCCTCATAGACACCTAGCCTAAGAGCACCTAGTGTAACAAAGGTGCGTTTTAGGGAGCCGAGCCCAAATGACATTATTCATAGACTCATTAGAATTTTGAGATTTTCCTTTGAGACAATTTTCTGAGTAGTTCTAGGCTGCACAAAGATTTAAAAATAGGTTTGATTGCTTTCATTAGAAACAGGTGAGAGGTGAAAATGCTGGCTGTGGTCATATTTAGTTTTTTTCTTTGGCGGCTTTGTTTATACTTACACCATGTGTCTTCGGTGTCTGGGCATAAAATATGTAAAGGCGTATCGTTAGTAGACTGAACATGACAGTACAACGCCCAAACTGCTCGCCTCATGGCTTCCACGCTGTGTGTATTCCTACGGATGGCTAGTCCATAGTATATTTGGATTTGTTGGATCGCCTTCCCTGTTAGCCTACCTTTCCCAGAAAGAGATTTTCCGTCAGAAAGCTTCAAGCCTTTATTTTTCATGATAAAGTCCCTTATTCTTGTCCCCATCCTCTTCTGGACGTGTCCTACACATTCCAACTTCTGAATGGACACATCTGGGCCATATGGTGCTTCTGCCACAACTGCTGCATAGCCATTGGAGTCACCATCTCCAAGGTACTCCACATAGCGAACACCGTATTTAGTCTCGGATCTTTTGAACATTGCAGTCGCACCTTCAGCTTCCATACCTCCACTGCTACCTACATAATTTGCCTTGCATATTTCTAAGTGTTGGTTGCTTGTTCTCTGAGGGCAGTTACAGTATTTTGACATTGAATAAATATCTATTACTTTTACCCGTATATCTGCTGAAGTAATTGTGACAACGCCATTTAGCGAGGTGTGGCCTCGCTTTTGCCAGCTTCCGTCAACCGCAACACATAAGTCATTAGAATTTCCATTTTCAATAACTGCTTCTGTCACTGCTCTCTTCATAGAGTTTTCACACACACTTTCTACATGGCTGGACAAAAACTGTTCATGTTGATTGAACTTGCTGGGCGGAGCGGGTAAATTCATCATGCCGCAAAGAGTTTGGGCAGCAGTATAGCCCTTTCCTATTACACAACGCAAGCCGTATACTAACCTTAGGTTCAAGTCATAGTAGCATTGTGAACTTTTGCTTGGTGCCTCAATAGGCCTAGGCCTAATATCTGTTGCTTTGGGACAGTTGTCAAAAGCTTTTGTCATGCCACAGGTACAGGAGACGGAAAATTTGTACTGCGAGCCCTGCTAATGGTTTTCGACTAAATGATAGGTTGCCATGACAAACCCTACACACTGCAACATCTTTCAAAACTGATTCTAGCTGTACAATGTTTACTATGTCATAACTGTAAGGTATCAGTTGAATTATCATAGCAGGCTAGGTTAGGGCTCAATTTCTCATTGGATGTGGAAACAACTTTGGGTGTTCTAGGCCTATCCTCTTCATTACCTGAAGTTACTACTGTTTTCTTGCTACGAACAACAGTCTTCTTCTTGTAACATAGTTTCTTAGTTCCTACTCTCTTCTTATTACCCATTTTAATCTACATTCAATTACAATAAACTCCTTTACAAATAAAAACAACAGGGAAACTTGCAAATCACAAAACACAGTATTTCAAAACTTCACAATAACCTCCAACATAAAATAATAACAACAGATGACATCTGTCATATTGCTGACAGTGTGTGATATCAGCTAAAACCAGACTAAAAGCAAAACAGTACCAACATAACAAAACCAATTAATATCTATTTTATAGATTGTTGTTTACTATAAGGAGTGGTGCTCAACGCCAAAACAACAGTTGCAAGCCTTTATATATATATTTTTTATATAAGGTTAATATTATAGTAATAAGGTATATTATATACCATTTTAAAGAGAAAATTCTAAAGAATATTAATAAATAAAAAACCAAAATTCCCCAAAAAAAATTTTTTTTCATGTCAGACTGCCCTTAATGAATTTTTGTGTGTATCTTTGGTGGATTCAAGAATGGTGTAGAGTTACAAATTTAAGCAGTTAAAAGTTAAATTTAGAAGTATTTAGTAAGTAAGATACAAGTTTTCAAAGGCCTGCACATTAACACTGCAATTACGAGACAGTTACGTATATTAAATAGCCAAACACTAAGTGAAGGCACTCAATTATGTATATTTGTCTTTAAAATAAATTTCTGGTTCAACTTAAAGCTTGAGTGTTAGAGACCACTTTATAATAAAGTACATGTACGTCTAGCGTGCGTCTTTTTATAATTTTGTTGTGGTTCGCAGGACACCTCAGTCTAAAAAGAATTAAAACATTTTTTAAGATTTAAAATCATCCATAATTTAATTTATAAATATGTGCAGTAATGACCATCATGAAATAATTTTCATTATTTATTAAACGTTACTTCAATTATTGTTTTTTTGTATAATTAACATGATTTATTTTTGTTACAATTACTCAAAACTTGATTTTTTTTTCTTTCACGCTTAAACAGTTCAACCAATTAGGTACAATTTTGACATGGACATTCTTAGGGTCCCTGGGATGAATATACTCCTATTCTTATTTCGAAAACCCCTTCAAGCACACTGGTCTTTAAAGTAGCGACAAAAACCCACCTTGGTCTCTAAAGTTGTGAAATATTAATTAATAAAGCATTTCTAATGTAATGAACTGTTCTATGTAAACATTGTTTATTATTTTATTTTGGTTTACTTTTATAGTGAGTACAAATATTTAACACAATTTTAGATTTCAGTGATTAGGTAAGTACTCATAAAGCAGAAACAATAAAGCTGCTGGAGTACACTTGCATCCATTACAGTGACCTGTTAACGTAACTTAAGTTAAAACCTATGAAATGTTTTCCATCATCAAATATTTAACTAAGTAAAATGTGCCATATAATGGCAAAAAAATAATAATAAGTATAAAACAGAGTTTTAATAAACTTAATAAAATTGTTAACAAAATAAACATTACAAACCTATTATTTTGTTAGTATAATAAGGGTATGAATCACCCTGATTTCTAGTAAGCTTGAGATGAAACGTCTCTTTACAGGGTATCTAATAAATTACTCTATCAAACCACCATCTGATTTTTCAAGTCAAAATAAATAAGAAATAGAAAATATAGTCTTACCTCGCTTAGTGTACCTGTCTGTTTGTTTTTTTTTTATTTAAGCACATAATTATATCTTTAAATTGAATAAAAATATGAAGTTCAAACTTTGCAAAATTCTTAGTTTAATTAAGACCTGATTTGAAAAACTTCAGAGTAATATCATATATAATAACAGATTTAAAAAATGGTAACCCTGTGAAATTTTTTAACTTTACTTATTTAAAAACTTGAGATTTTATTAAAAATTAATGAGAATAGTGAAATATGGGTTAGATTTAGATGGACATTTTGATACCAAGTTTATTTTACTTTGGTAATTAATAACTGAGTAGTAAATGTTTTACCGAATATCATCACTCACTTAAAATGTACTAATTGAGTTATTAATGTTGTTAACTTCTGATACTTAATCATGGCACTCTGTATTAGTTCACATTCTCAGTTCTTTTTTGTCAGTATTTGTGGATACATTCGTTACTATTTTCTTGTTGCCATACATTTAGTGGTTAGTACTTGAGAGTTTAGTTTTAATGTTATAGATTGAGAATCGTAAACAACATAACACGTACCAGAGGAAACCTCTATCCAACATCGGAAGTAACTTACCGAAACACACACCAAATGACACAGGTAATTCCATCACAGACTGGAAACCTGCTCTACCATTCAAGAAACTGGAATTCACTGCAATTCCTTCTTATGTTGATGATGAGTGTGCTATCTACCTCCAAGATGCCGATGGTGAGAACTTTTCATTCTTGTTACAAGTAACGTTTAGCTGGATATTTATGATAGGTATTTTGTTAATACTATAACATATTCAGATATAGCTGTGAATGCCATAAATAGTACATTTCAGTACACCTTAAACACACCTTCCACTACTTGATTCTTTGGGCTCACTTGAAGTTTCTGTTTGTAAACCCTCTGCTCGTCTCTCTTCTCTTTCACATAAATATTGGACGTTGGCAGCAAAAGGGTTAAGTCATACGTAATTTAAAATTTGTATTTCATTTATAAAAGATATTTGCTTTAAGTTTTATTTAATTTAGAAAATATTTTTTCTTAATTCTCAAATGGTATATATTTATATATGAGACTTAACAGTCTTCAGTCGCTTTTTCCTTCAGTCTGTTTACAAACATTCCTAAGGTAACTATTTTAGATGCCTATAATTTCTTGTGTGGTTTTTAAAAAAATTGTATTTATTTTTGCTATTTTCCAGATGGTATCTTAACACATCCACAACAATGGGGAATTCCCGAACTTTTTATTTACCATAATATTTTTCTGTAATGTCCCCTTTTGCGTAAAATGTTTGACTTTTACACGGGGAAAAATATGGACTTTGCAATTAAATTCTGTTAATTTATTTAAATACATGTAATAATATGCGTCTCAATTACAGTTTGTTCATTCTGCCGTGCTCCAAACAGGCTATATTATTTTATTGATCTATTATTGAGTTTTATTTTAGAACTCAAAAATAATATTTTTTATCTAAAATATTGTTCGAATAAATTCAGTTTTGAAATGTGTATTTATATTTAATATTCATATATATAACATTTTACTTTGAGCTCCGGGAGCCATAGCAGCTGTCTCTGTCAGATCGGAGGATTAAAATCACGTCTCGTCTGTCAGTTTGGCTAGCCATTATATGTCATCCACTATTATTACACAGTTACAAATTATCCCGGCATGGCTGAAAAGTAATTATACCATTTACAATAAATATCATATGAGGCCTTAAGCAAAATTATGAATATTTTATCAATAAAGTAAACTAGAGTTGTCTCAAGTATTAAAGTTCTGTTTTCTGTATTTTAATTCCAGCCCAAAGCACTCTGCAACTCATCAAGAGAGCATTAGAAACAATATTCAAAGGATCAGAGCCGAAGCCACATGACAAAGACTGGGTTGTTGGTCAGATCTGCATTGCATTCTATGAACCAGATGGCAACTGGTATCGTGGCAAAGTTGTGAAGGTAGGTATTAACCACAACCTGTAGTACTAGTTTGTAAGATGGAAGGTTCAGAGCCCAAGCTACACAACTGGATTAGGCTGTTTGTCAGATCTGCATTGCATTCTATGAACCAGATGGCAACTGGTATCGTGGCAAAGTTGTGAAGGTAGGTATTAACCACAACCTGTACTAGTTTGTAAGATGGAAGGTTCAGAGCCCAAGCTACACAACTAGGACTAGGCTGTTTGTCAGATCTGTATTGCATTCCATGAAACAGAGGGTAGGTAACTGGTATTGAGGCAAAGTTTGTTTTACATATACGTAAAATACGTGAGTCTGTATTGAAATACACAGATGCATTATTATGGTAATTATGTTCTGCCATTCCCATCTGTCTTGTGTTTTTATTAGCCCAGTGTCGTTGTTAATCGACAGATTGTCTAATTCCTTTCCATCTCTCATTATATCATTCCCCTCCTCCTTAAGCTCATTTTTAAATTCACTACTCAACTCATATTTAGTTCTGCTATAATTTGTAAAATTTAATAAACTAAATAATCTGTGTTGTGTGCTAAGTCAATATTTTAACACACAGACTGCATAGTGGGCACAGTCTACTTCTTCTCTTCTTCCTTTTATCACTTGACAACTATTAAAAATATAGTACTATTTGTTCTAAATAAGTTACACCTACTTGAAAACACACATTTGGTATCACTACTATTCCCTTTCAATCTGAAATATCAACAAACTGACATCAAAAACACAAACAGCTGATGGCACTACATTATTGATTCACAAATAAATTATAATGTGTCAAAGCAGTATAATATCTGGAAACGATTCCATAGAGGTAGGCTACAGTCTCCTCTGTATAGTGATATATAATACAAGACATGTTAGAAGCACCTGTAGCGGCTACGCACATATTATGTAATGCCTGATAAGGGACCAGATTTCGGTCTAAAGCAGTTCAGGAAGTGTAAAAAGAGATCGGAATCCAGTCTGAAGCAGCGGGAGAGTTAATATATTAATTTTTAGTATGAAAACAACTCCGTCAATGAAATTGTTAGTTATATGTTTTACGTTATTTGTGTATAATCCATTATAATCCATATCACACAAACTGTATTGAGATTAGCATGTAAAAGTTGTTTTTTTTTTTTTGTTGTTAACTAGAAGTATACTAAATATATTTTATAAAACTGCTTTGTACATTTTGGAAATGGTTGCAGGTGATTAGTGATGAACAAATAGAGGTGCTGTTTGTGGACTATGGGAACACGGAGGTGTTACACTCGGACCAGCTGCGCAAACGCATCCTCATGGGCCACACCCCTCTGCAGTGTCACAGATGTCTCACAGAGGGCATCATACCGGTCAGTCGCATATTCAACCCATCTCACAGTTTTGTTGTTACAGTTGCAAAAACCAATTTCCCTTTTAGTGTCAGCGGGTTTAGTGTCTTGTAACTCTCGTGTGTAAATTCACATTTCGTATAAAAATAGAGGTTAGTAAGTCTGTTGATGTATATTACAGTGAATTGTTTCCTTTACGAATTGAAACTGAAGTCCTGCGTTTTATCTGTTTGGATTTTTTTTATTTGGCCAGATTATTTGAAAAATTGTTATTTAATTACAAAACTGACACCAGATACATTCATTGTATGGAGGAGGATGTTTTTATTTGATATTGCCGTTTCCAACAGCTGGTCTAGTTCAAATAGTTGAAACACGCAGAAAATTAGTAAAATCAAATCGCTAGGAAATAAAACCAGTGAACATTATACACCCAGCACAAAGAAACGCACAACTAACAAAAAAGGAATTTAACTCAGATTATTGGACGAGGAACTATGACAACTAACAGATGGAACAGGGTTTCTGACATTTTTTATGTTACCATAACCAATTCAGCCTCACAATGTTCAAATTACAACAGAAATAGCCAGAATAAACAAAGTTATAAAACTCATGGTAAGGACTTTACAACTTTAATGTTACAGAACATTGACTGTGTCACAACGAGATGGTTTATATATATATACAGGGTGAGTTTTTTAAAGTGATCCAATAGCTAACTTTTTAATTACACGACTTAGCACCACACTTTAAATTTGGAACTTGCTCAATTTTAAGTTTCACTCAGGGATACACTTTCAAATTTTTTGAAGATGGCCGCCATTTTCCAATATGGCGGTCAACTTTAAAATCTCTTATGGAACACCCTGTATTTTATGTTGTTTTTAGATTCTACTCAACAAAATAATACATTTTTGCTTTTGAGAGTTTTTCAATATCTCTAATGGTTCAGGAGCTACGTGGACTGGAAGTTTTCAAAATTTTTGCCAATATGGCGGCCAACTTTAAAATATTTGATGGAACACCCTGTATTTTATGTTGTTTTTATATTCTACACTACAAAATAAGACATTTTTGCATTTTAGAGTTTTTCTATATCTCTAATGGTTCAGGAGCTACGTGGACTGCAAGTTTTTATCATCAGTCCGAAAAAATCCGATTAGTTAATATTTTATGCAGATAAGAATATGCATTTTTGTGCGTCTGTTTTATTTTTAAATAAAGCTAAATTTCAATACCTATTATTAATTTTTTTTTCCTAAGTAATTCACATGAATCTTTTCAGAATTAAATGTTCTACAAATCTGTTTAAGAAAAAAAATGACCTTTATTTAACATTTATGGAAGTAATCTTACGTTAAACACAAAAATGTGTTATTTCTTTGCACCAATTCTTGTGTTTTACGTAAGATATCTCTGAAAGTATTGCATTTACAGCTCTGGGACGAATTTTAATAAATTTGTCAGATATAAAAACATAAAAAACAATCGTATTTGTATCTTTGTAACTACCTTTACCATTTTTATACGGCCTGACTTCACCAAGGGTTCTGAAATCCGGGCGAAATCTTTCGCTAGGCGTAACTCGCTAACGAAGCGTTTCCGGGCATATGGTTATATGAACTTTTTTACTTGTTTTTAGCTATAGAATAAGCTCCCGAGAGATTGCCGTTTAGTTTTGAATCACCCTGTATATATATATGTGTAATGTGTGTGTGTGTATGTATATATATATATATATATATATATATATATACATATATATATATTTCTTTCATGTTTTGCGTTTTTTTAAATAAACATGTTTAGCCCCAATCTTAAAGTGAATTAATGTAAAAATTGTCATTATAATTTGTGTAAACATTCATTATTATTAATTAACCCTTTTAATCCCGACATCCATATTTTATGGACGTCACAAAATGGTGTCAACTCCCCGAAGTCCGTGTAGTGCGAACTTGCACTTTTTATTATTGTACTAGCCATCTGTTTTACCAAATCCTTTTGAAATTCCACAGACTTGTGTACAAAGATGTATTACATCGAAATATATTAGTTTATAAAGCTTTGACTTTGTATTTTCTCAGTCTGTGATTGAGAAATTGCAATTCATCTCAGTTGACTACTCACAGATTGCCACAGACAGCTGTATTTCAGTACATTGTGAATATTCCACCTTGGTTCATGTTTTTAGGTCAAATTGGTGTAAAGTACGGCAGTTAAATTTTAGTTTGTTATTTATTTGATTTGAAAATGAGTAAAAGAAATCGTTTAAAGTCTCCTATATGCGAAAATACACCAATAATTAGTAATTTAATTCCAGGTATCGTGGATGTGGGCAGTGACTACAATTTGTGTGATAGCTATCTTCACATTTCTGAAAACATTTTCTAGTAATGTAAATATTATATTAATTTTTTTTTATTATTGGCTATAAACAGTTTTAATTATTTTATCACAAATAACTTTGGTTTTGTATTTTATGTTAAGTACTGTGAATTTCAAAGCTCATGTTACATTTACGTGGACAGAAATGACAAAAAGGAAAAATGACACGTTCTTACAAAAATTTATGTTACTCAACTTGTAAATAAAGTAGGCCTATGTAATTTTTGTTTACTTGGGTTAAGAATTAAATTTATCATAAAATGAACAGATAGTTGTGTGTAAAATATTTTCTTCAAACTGTATAGTTTTCATCAATAAACTTGAAATTTTACTTTATTTTTTTTATATATTAAAAAAATAATTTTTAAGATATTATTTTGTTTTTTATATTTCTGTGAACTACGTTTAATAAGAAAACAAAAGTGAATTAGCTTAATAACATAGAAAATAGCCCAGTTATGAGTAGTTCACAAAACTTACATTTTGCCTAAATGGCTTAGGATTTTTGAGACTTCGCTTGATATAATGGCCATAGTTAAACGGATAAACTTCCACGCAAAATTTAGTTTTGAGTAAGTTCTGTAAAGAAAAAGATTTTTTATAATAAACACACATATAGATAGAATACCAAAAACGTACGGTTAAAATACTTTAATCATAGGACTGATTCCCTAAAATATTTGACAAGAGTTCTGAAACACCCTGTATGTAAATCACTTGTCCTCATGTCATCTGGTTTGGTTTGTTATGATAACCTTTAATTTGCTTTTAGTTTTAAAAAGTAATTACAGTTGTTGAAGTAAAACAAGTTTTGTTGATCACAGTTTTTGCTCATTCGCACTTTCCCGCTGCTATGTTCAGGTGTCTGCAGATAACAAGTGGCCAGTCAAGGCTCTGGACTTCATCCATGGTACGATTGTGACCCAAGAGTGTCAAGTGCAGCTGCAGCCTCCGGCAACTGAGGGAGGAAACTATGTGGTATGTAGACTAACATATCTGACTGTAGCTATAGTACAGGGAGATCAACGCCAAGAGTGTCAAGTGCAGCTGCAGCCTCCGGCAACTGAAGGGGGGAAACTATGTGGTATGTAGACTAACATATCTGACTGTAGCTATAGTACAGGGAGATCAACGCCAAGAGTGTTAAGTGCAGCTGCAGCCTCCGGCAACTGAGGGAGGAAACTATGTGGTATGTAGACTAACATATCTGACTGTAGCTATAGTACAGGGAGATCAACGCCAAGAGTGTTAAGTGCAGCTGCAGCCTCCGGCAACTGAGGGAGGAAACTATGTGGTATGTAGACTAACATATCTGACTGTAGCTATAGTACAGGGAGATCAACGCCAAGAGTGTTAAGTGCAGCTGCAGCCTCCGGCAACTGAAGGGAGGAAACTATGTGGTATGTAGACTAACATATCTGACTGTAGCTATAGTACAGGGAGATCAACGCCAAGAGTGTTAAGTGCAGCTGCAGCCTCCGGCAACTGAGGGGGGAAACTATGTGGTATGTAGACTAACATATCTGACTGTAGCTATAGTACAGGGAGATCAACGCCAAGAGTGTTAAGTGCAGCTGCAGCCTCCGGCAACTGAGGGAGGAAACTATGTGGTATGTAGACTAACATATCTGACTGTAGCTATAGTACAGGGAGATCAACGCCAAGTGTTAAGTGCACTTGCAGCCTCCGGCAACTGAGGGAGGAAACTATGTGGTATGTAGAACTAACATATCTGACTGTAGCTATAGTACAGGGAGATCAACGCCAAGAGTGTCAAGTGCAGCTGCAGCCTCCGGCAACTGAGGGGGGAAACTATGTGGTATGTAGACTAACATATCTGACTGTAGCTATAGTACAGGGAGATCAACGCCAAGAGTGTTAAGTGCAGTTGCAGCCTCCGGCAACTGAGGGAGGAAACTATGTGGTATGTAGACTAACATATCTGACTGTAGCTATAGTACAGGGAGATCAGCGCCAAGAGTGTCAAGTGCAGTTGCAGCCTCCGGCAACTGAGGGGGGAAACTATGTGGTATGTAGACTAACATATCTGACTGTAGCTATAGTACAGGGAGATCAACGGCCAAGAGTGTCAAGTGCAGTTGCAGCCTCCGGCAACTGAAGGGAGGAAACTATGTGGTATGTAGACTAACATATCTGACTGTAGCTATAGTACAGGGAGATCAACGCCAAGAGTGTTAAGTGCAGCTGCAGCCTCCTGGCAACTGAAGGGGGAAACTATGTGGTATGTAGACTAACATATCTGACTGTAGCTATAGTACAGGGAGATCAACGCCAAGAGTGTTAAGTGCAGTTGCAGCCTCCGGCAACTGAGGGAGGAAACTAGTGGTATGTGGTATGTAGACTAACATATCTGACTGTAGCTATAGTACAGGGAGATCAACGCCAAGTGTTAAGTGCATTGCAGCCTCCGGCAACTGAGGGAGGAAACTATGTGGTATGTAGACTAACATATCTGACTGTAGCTATAGTACAGGGAGATCAACGCCAAGAGTGTCAAGTGCAGCTGCAGCCTCCGGCAACTGAGGGAGGAAACTATGTGGTATGTAGACTAACATATCTGACTGTAGCTATAGTACAGGGAGATCAACGCCAAGAGTGTTAAGTGCAGCTGCAGCCTCCGGCAACTGAGGGAGGAAACTATGTGGTATGTAGACTAACATATCTGACTGTAGCTATAGTACAGGGAGATCAACGCCAAGAGTGTTAAGTGCAGCTGCAGCCTCCGGCAACTGAGGGAGGAAACTATGTGGTATGTAGACTAACATATCTGACTGTAGCTATAGTACAGGGAGATCAACGCCAAGAGTGTCAAGTGCAGCTGCAGCCTCCGGCAACTGAAGGGGGAAACTATGTGGTATGTAGACTAACATATCTGACTGTAGCTATAGTACAGGGAGATCAACGCCAAGAGTGTTAAGTGCAGCTGCAGCCTCCGGCAACTGAGGGAGGAAACTATGTGGTATGTAGACTAACATATCTGACTGTAGCTATAGTACAGGGAGATCAACGCCAAGAGTGTTAAGTGCAGCTGCAGCCTCCGGCAACTGAGGGGGGAAACTATGTGGTATGTAGACTAACATAGAGTGGAAAACACTCAAGAATATTTGAGGTTAGTGTTCAATATGGGTGAATGGTGATCGTTGTTACCCACACATATTGACAGATTTAGAAATAAATAAGCAAGCAACTATGTTGGGCCAACAAATATAATTTATTTTTCACTAATAAAAAAAAATTCCCCATTATCTTTCCCATTACAAGCAAAGTAAATTAATGTTCTAAAATTTGCTTGTCTTGAAAATAGACAAAAAATTAATCAATTAGCCACTAACTCTAAAGCAGCCCATCACTTAACCTCCTGTTGATGAAGATACAGATTGGCAAAAGTAACTGAATGTGTTTATAGTAGGCAAGCAGCTGCATGCTCTGGTTTAGTTACTTGGGCTCTGACAAGTCATGCTTTCTAGTAGTAATGTCTTGAACTGATATGAATTTTCTACAGCACTGTCATATAATAATTTTTGTTTTCAGATATTGACGCTAACAGTCCCCGGAGGTGAAGATCTGATAGAGACGTTGATGAGCATGCATTACGCTACTTATGTGATAGATTGCAATAAAATTAATGGTGAGGAAGAGGAAGTCATCGAAGAACCTGCTAAACAATTGGTGATGCAGAAAAGTGAGAGGAACACGAGTGCGTTCAAACCCTGTCCAGTAAAATCTCAGTTGAGTGAGACCTCGAACGTGGCTTCAGGGGCGTTACATCCGCAGCTCGCAGATTGGTTTGAGATGATTCGATTTTCCCCTATACAAGTGGTAAGTTACAGTGTACTCTTTGTGCAAGGGTATCGATAAGTACATTGTTACTGTTATCTAAATAAGTCAAGTTGGAGAAAAAAAAACACACGAAAACGTTGAGAATTTATGTGGCCATTACAAAATAGCTTTTGTTTTCCAACAAAGAGAAATAATAAAAATAATCTTAGATCAATATTAAGGAGTTAACTTATCAAGTATTGAAAAAAGTTTGCTTTTGATCTGATTATATCAAGTTGGATAAATATATCCAAAAATATACTATTTGAGAGTAAGTGTTCATAAATTATTACCTTACGTGTACACTTGCATACTTGTTTTCATCACTGTAATAGCGTACTTTGAACTTATTTTGAGAAGATATATTTTAATTTTTTATAAGATGAATTTTATTTGTAAAATGGTTGAGGTTGCCCTGTGTAGTCCTGTTACATGTAAGGTGTACTGATCCTTGGAAAGGTAATTCATTAATATTTCACTGACCAACACAAATAAATAACTAACATGAAAGTCTTTCCGTTCACACTGTGTTCAAAAATTGTTTACGCAATGAACGTCTTCAAATATTTTAGTCTCGTTATGGAGAGTCATCTTTAGTCAACAGATTTTAAACTGAAACTGAAGATGTTTCGAAGAGATGAAACAGTTAAGTTTGGTTTTAACATCTGCTCACTGACAGCTCTTCACTGCAAAGTTGAAATATTTCAAGAAGTTCATTGTGTAAGTAATGTTTAGACGAGGTGTCACTTGGAAGACTTTTATGTTAGTTATGACTCTGACCTCAAAGGCCTACCCAAAAGTAACTGGTGTAGCATAGCCGTGGATGGGGATCGTGTAGTACTCCTGTACTATTCCTCGTGTAGTATTCCTGCTTGCAGTAATTGTTTTTGCTTGTGCTGTTTTGTTTTTGTTTGGTTTTTTTGTGATAACAAATTTTTAAGTGAACATCGTGCAGCTATGAAATTTTATTTTCTGCTCGGTAACAATGCTGCTGAAACGGTTTTAATGTTGAGAACAGCTTACCAAGATAAGGCTATGGGAATAACTTAACTTTACAAGTGGTTTTCAGACTTAAAAATGGTGACATGTCAATTGATATCAAACCTCAATTTGGTTGTCTAATCAACTGCCTGAACCGACAAAACAAATCAAGAAAAAAATCAGGATGTAGTGCTCACAGACCGTTGACAGACGATTGATCAACTGTCGGAGATTAGTAGGTCACCTTTGAGGTCAGTTCAGCGAATTTTAACAAAAGATTTTGGAATGCAAATGGTTACTGTAAGTTTGCTTCTTGGCTTTTGATTGTAAATCTAAATGACCATCGAGTTGAAACCTGTTGTGCTTAAAAGTGGTCCAGAATTTCTGTCAGAGGTAGTTATTGGTGTTGAGTTATGGTGCTACGATCCAGAAACAAAGCAACAGTCAGTGCACGTTGTTCACTTAAACTTGCCATCACAAAAACAAAACAAGAACAAAACAGCACTAGCAAAGGCAACCACTGCAAATGGAAACAAGCCACTTCGACAACACAGGTGACACTGAACTAGCAATGTTATTTGTGTTACTTTTGGGTACCCCCTAGTAGATAACGCTAGCCATAAATTCCAAGCCTGCCTTACTGATATTGAATAACGCCTTGCAGTTGATTTGGACCCACCATACTTCTCTCAATCTCTCAATGGCATACGTAATCTTAAATTTTCAAAGAAAAACTCATATTTTCACCATAAATTTTTTTTGTGTTAACTGGCTCTTATAAATTGTGTTGCAGCCGAAAGAGGCAGCCTATGCAAGCTTAGTGCTCCCGGACTCCATAGTGGAAATGTTGATAGAGCCCACAATAATCACTGGGAACACCTCAATGAATGTGATCATTCTTGATTGTGATGATGCTGAGGTAAGTTTTCATGGCTTTTTTGGAATTAAAAGTAACTTCAAAACTAATGCTTCAACATTTTGTGAACTACACAATGTTTTAAAGAGTATATGGAGAAGGTATTATATAAGAACGTTTTGAGCACTTTTTGAAAATTGAAATGAACATTGTATTATTAAAAATTTAACAAACTTGTCTTTTTTGTGCTTACCATTCATTTACAAAAAGCATTACATTACAAGCATTTTGATTCTGTTTGCATGTTTAGTACACTATGACTTTGTAATTTTTTTTTTTTTTTTTTATTGCAATACCAACATTGAAGTTCAATGGCATCCTACGTTTGGAAACTATTCTTTATCATTCTACTGTAGAAACAATTTACATGCTAATGTAACGGATTTGTCTCACCAAGGGAACTGAAATGTTTATCTACCCTTTTCCAATCATATGATTTCTAATGGTTTAATTTTTTGCTCACTCTACATATTTCTCAGGCATTGCCATGTTCTTTTATTTCAAGAACTATAACCTTTTGTGAAAATGTTGTTATAATTTTTATATAGGAAACTTCTAACAGTAAACAAAAATGTTTAAGCACTCTTATTAAAATTTAAGCAGGGTTATTTGTAAGACTAATGTTTTAAATTAATTTGTTATAAATTTTCATTGAATCTCCATTTAGTCTTTTGACTTCTCTCTCACTCCCCTCCTGTACTTATATATTTTTCATTATAGTTTTCTCGCATGTTCATGCATGTATCTTAGAACGTTACCAACATTTACCAATCTTCTTCAAAGAAACATTTTGCCAGTGATAATAACCATAACACCATTTTCTCACCATTATTATTTCCAGTTTACTAACTTACATCATAATTTGTTTGCATGAATAAATTGTTGAATTAACTGTAGTATCAGTTACAGCATGGAACTGAGTATTAAAATGGAACAATACAGTTAATTGACTAAGAACTCCTTCTCCTGTTTTGTTAATTGGACACTAACATGTTGCACCATGGTAAATCTTTAATTTCTGATTTTTCTTGATAACTGTTATAATTCCTTGCATTCAAGAACTAAACAACAGAGCATTGTGGTTTCAGCAAATAATTTGTACATTATAAACAATCACAGAAAATGCAATACTAATCAATAGTTACTAGGGCTATCCATAAAGTAGATTACGTATTGATATAAACAAACAAAGTACAAGAAAAAATTGAATTATATACATTTGAAAGTGACACTAAAATACTATTTTTTTAAATAGTGATCATACAAATTTAGGCACTTGTCATAGCAGTGAACTAGTTTTGAAATTCCAATGTTATAAAATTCTGCCACCTAAGACTTCAACTTTGTAGTCATACGCTCCCACAGTTCTACTTCGTCATATAAGTACACCCACTCCATAGAGTGTAATTTGGTTTCATATTTCACGTGTTTGAGTCTTGTCTCCTGTAATGATTCAATCAAGCAGCAAGTCACCATCTTTTTCGTACATGTCCAAAAATATCAATGAAACAACCATATGCTGATTTTTATGGGTTGTGTTAAGATTTTTTGTTGCCATCTTGCAGAAAATGTATGATACCCTAACTTCTGTGTGACAATTTTGTGAAACAAAGTCCTTGAAATTTGAGGAAAACAAAGTGAGAGTTGAGTTATTGTGAATCTGCAGTCTCTTTTAACCCTGGAGTTGGCAGTTTAACAACATGTACGCCACTTTAGTGGCAGGTTATTATTCTGTAAAAGATTGATTTCATTAGTTGAATTTGATATATTTATTACCTGAAGAACGATAAATATAGTCCAGTGTGATTGTATGAGTGACAAAATAAGTTGTAATTGTTTATTTTTGTTTCAACTTTCTGAAAGTTTTGGATTTTTCCGGTAAGCATATCAAGGTCTATCTCACTAAAACTTGTTTCAAATATCTTTATGTAAGTAGTTTTGTCTTCTAAGTCTATCTTATCACTTTTTGTATTAGTTATTTACTGCATGTTGGAAATTTTTGAGACATAAGTGTATTTTGCCAGTGAGTGTATCAATGACTTATTTTGAACCTAACCCTCAAATTTGAAAATAGGCCTAGGTTGGTGTAATAGCTTACCAAACCATTTTTTGTTGAATAAACCCCCATATAACTATATATTTTTTGAAACTAGACATGTTTTTCTATCCTTTAGCTATTTTGGAATTATCAATTTCCAACTTTATATTAACTTGCTAAGCATGATCTACCCTAAAATATATTTTATATTTCATTTAATGTAAAAATATATTAATCAATGAGTTTTATTTATTAGTATGTTATATTATTCTACAAATATTACTGAATAAAACAACAGTCACATCATTATAAAAACACAGCATTTGAAGTGTAGAAATAATTTGTATAAAAAATGCTTTTAAATGGAGTACAAATAGCCTGCCACTACAGGATTTTTAGCTGACAGCTCCAGGGTTAATCTTCTCATTGACTAGACACAATTTCATCGGTTATAATGCTTGGCCATCCACTTTGTTCATCATCACACAGATTAGTTCAGCAATTTATAAACCTAATACACCACTGACGCACTCCACCTTCAGTAATCACTTTGTTCCCATAAAGCCAACAAGAGTTGGCGATAATTGTCAATTGGTTACAACTCATGAGATTTTCAATTGCGTCACATATTTTAAACTGCTATTATAAAACAACAAGGAGTGACAGTAACCTCTCACTAGCACGGCAGGATAGCCACTGACCGGAGAAATGCCCCTACCTGTACTCCTAGTGGCTACAGAGCTAAACGTAATCTCCTTACTGGATAGCCCTTGTATAATGTCAAAGAAAATCCATTACATCACTAAAACAGTGAGCATGTATGGAACAACAACAGTAAAGCTGCTGTGGCATTAGAACAAATGTTTCTTATTTTGAGGTCATGGCTTGGTAGAATGACTCAGTAACTAGATCTAGCTTTGACTTCACATACAACAATTTATTGGTAAACAAAGAGCAACCGACACTGTCTAGTGACAAATTACTTTCATTGGCTAACCCATAAACTAGGATGTAGACAAATGTATAATAGTTTGTTATTTTTTTTTTTAAACAGATAATGTTGCACATATCCGACATGGCCGACATACAAGGACTCATGCAGGAGGAATCAGAGCACTTGCCTCTCATACTGAACCCTGCAGTTGGTGAGTGTGTCTATTTGTTGTCACAACGAATTATTCATGTCAATCAAATAATTTATTTATCATTTTAGATTATAGAAGGTTGAAGCTTTGCTCTTGCAATAATATATAACATGTCAAGAACAATAATACATGCTAAAACTAAGTGTAATAATAAGTTATAGAGTGTAAAACATCAGGAACAATAACTAACTCTTAAACGTTTGTATTTCTTATAAGAGTGATACTGGGATTATTTTAGGAATGAAAAGGTGAACTGAATCCTTCAATCTCATACAAGCAAGCTGTATTAAGTGTTTTGGTGAGGAATAAAACAAATTTGTTGAAACTATCTTCTTGTTTTATCTCCTCAGGCAAGATATTATAAAGTTTAATTTCGTGTATGTGGACCTTTTTCCAGCATAATCAGACAATGAGTGTTGTATTGGTAATGTGTTTTATTTAACATGATTATAAAGAGCTTCTGTAAATAATTGAAGGTTTTTAAAATGAATAATGCAGGAGTAGTTATGATTTTATGTCTGTTAAATATTAATGTAATAACTCTCTTTTAGAAGAAAAATGTATACAATCTTTGAGTTTCCTCCCCAAACGATTATACTGTACCTAATTAGAGAAATAAAATAACTATGGTTTACAGCTAATTTGGTCTCTGTCTGTCGCCTTAGATATAATCTTTTTGGCAAATATTGACTTACTTTTTTAAAAACAATTTTATCCACTAAAAACATTGTAAAAATGATTTATCAACATTGTATTTGAGTGTTTCTTTATTTTATGTTGCATGCTATGTATGTGCAGAAAAGGGTTGGGAATCCATTGAATATAGATCATTGTAATTTTATATAAAAATGTTTTTCAGTGTTGGGACATGTATATGGAGGACCGTGAAGGCTCCTTAACCTGTTTCAAAAAACGAGTTGTGCCTACTAAAATCATTCACCTGTTAACATCCTAGATTGTTTCAGAATGATCGTTATGTTCCAAATCAGTTTAAATTATCAAAAATCATGTTCTATAACAGTGGAACTGTGTAATGAACTAAAAGATATGAAACTATACCCAGACTAAATAGTTCCTTGTAGTAGTTCGGGATATAAGTTCCATCATTAGGTGGTTACAAAATCATGATGATGTATCCACATACAGTTTTCAGAAGGTATAAAAAGTAAAAGTAGTGCACACACAAACGTTAGAATAAATAGGTATAAACATAACAATAAAAAACAACACAATGGTAGACCTAGTGCTAGTAAGTAGGCCTAGCCTAACCATGACTGGGCGGACAGACAGATTACATTCTCACCCTTGCTTCCTGTGTGTTCGTGTGTACCTATTAATTTATTGCTGTACATTTGTAGGTATGGCATGTGTTGGCTGTTTTACGGAAGATGACGCTTGGTATCGAGCTGTTGTCAAAGAAGTTTTGCCTGAACGGAATGCTGTTAAAGTCTACTATGTTGATTATGGAAATGAAGAAATGTTACCTATAGAAAGGTAAGATACATAACTTTAATCTGGATTAATTCATAATTTTAATTACTTCTTGCACTGCATCTGTTCTTTTGAAGAGAAGAGGTCAAAAGAATGGGTATAATAGGTAAAATAGGCGGGATCCACTTATTGACAATTAAGATGTAATAAATCGTAAGTCCATTTACATCAGATCCAGGATCAAATCTACAATAATCACTTTTTACGTGCCAAACCGCTTTTTTTATCCCTTGCAAGTGATAAAATAGTAATATTCATGGTTCTGTCAGCCTTAACAACTAATTGGTTAATAATAGTACACATACACAACAGTGGGCATTACTCAGGTTCTCTTGTTTCAGGCTGAGAGAAATCAAGGAAGAATGGGCCAGACTGCCAATGATGTCTTTCCCGGTGACACTGTGGAATGTGGTGATCGGGCCGGAGTACGACCACACCAGCTGCACCACCATGTTGAAAAACTGTCTAACAAGTCCTCCGTACACCATGACCATTGAGGTAAGGATCTTTCGTCTGTTCATTCTTGTTATTTAATTGTCGTTGAGTCTCAACATCAGAGACTGTTATGGGGTGGATTTCGTTTTGATAGATGGTGGAAGTTTGACTATTTAATGCAGTAAGATTACCCCATCATCGGATAGTTTCGCCAATCCTTAAGCCTTAGTGAGCCACAATAAAATACATCTATTAACTCAACGAAACCTCATTTTGTGAAAAATGTTTGTTCCAGATCTGTAGAACCAAATATTTTGAGTTTTGCAATATTACAAATAATTGAAATAAACTTACCATACATTTAGTATAGTTGTTTTAATTCACTTTCATTCGATTTAGAATTCGGACATTGTCCGGTAAAAAGAATATTGAGCCTCAAGTATAAAAGTTTAGTGAATAATAATCAAATACAGAAAAGGTCACTATAAATTTCAAACAAAGTACAATGTAACTGTGACTGCAGATTAAACCTATGTTAGTTTTTTCTATAAACAACTATTCTCTGACATGGCTGCTCAAAGACTGAGTGTTTACGAGTAGCACACAATAAATGTGACGAGTTGCCATATTTCCGCCCTTGAAAATAGATATGAGGTTCACAATGGACCTGAATACTTATCACCTGTTTATTGCTTCTTAATTTTTATGGTTCTGTAAACATTGATGTCAAAAACTAATAATATTTTGTCAGTCCATGCTCATTCTCGGCTCACATTATTTGATAGACGAGGGTTAAGACAAGAATCACGAATTGACACAGATTTTGTTCTTTATTATTTGTAATGATTTAGTATTAATGTTTAAAACTGCAATAAAGAGAATATGTATTTAATGTTTAGTTTTTTTATAGACATACTGCACAATTGGCAATATTTACATTTATATTGTAAGCATATACATACTGGAAACTGTATATATATGCAGACCAGAACACAGCATATGTTGTATATACTGTTTTGGATATTAGAACTGTAATTTAAGATTATCATTTTTCTTATATTGATCCAATTCTTTTCATTGTTCATTTCAACACATCCACGAGAACAGCTCATTTCCGGACCGTTTTATTTGCTGTTATTTTAATACTTTTTAATCGTTATTTTACATTACACATCTAAATACAGGGTGGGGCAGGGAAGTATCCCTAACTTTGAAGGTAAATTTAAAAAAAACGAAGTGTTAGAACAAAACTTTATTTGTGGCATCAAAAGGGTACAGATGGAAGTTAATTCTTACTTTGTTTTAAACAATACATCATTCAAGTGATGTCCTTCATTGTCAACACACTGATCTAGTCTGGTTCTGAAGTTCTACATAACTCTGCGAAGCATTTGTTGTGGAATGCGGGCAACTTCAACGCGAATTGCATCCTTCAAGTCTTGTAGGGTTCTGGGTCGATGTTTAAACACTTCACTCTTGAGGTATCCCCATAAAAAGTAATCACACAGAGTTAAATCCGGCGAGCGCGCAGGCCATGGAATGTCACCATACCGGGAGATTAATCGCCCGGGGAACATTTCCCTCAAAACAGCCATCGAATGTCTAGCAGTATGGGCTGTGGCACCATCCTACTGAAACCACACTACTCCAAAATTATTCTGTTGCAATTGTGGTGCAAGAAATTGTTGGAGCATGTTTACATACCGCTCGGAATTGATGGTAACACAACGATTGTCCTCCTCGAAGAAATAAGGCCCAATTATGCCTTCACTGCTGATTGCACACCAAACAGTCACTTTTTCACTGTGTAGAGGCCTCTCATGAACTACTCTAGGGTTTGCACCACTCCAATAACGCATATTCTGCTTATTAACAACTCCAGAAATGTGGAAGTGCGCTTCGTCACTAAACAAAACTCGTGCATCATGAGGCAAGTCAGCAATTAAAGTTTCACATGCCTGTACTCGTTGTTGCCAGTCCCGTTGTGTGAGTTCTTGAACGATGACCATCTTGTATGGATGGAAGTGGAGTTCTTCGTGGAGAATACGACGCACAGTGCGATTAGACAATGCAAGGGCGGATGCATGCTTGCGGGCAGAACGCTTAGGAGCCTGCAAGATCGATCTTCTGACACGGTCAATGTTTTCTGGAGTTCGGACAGTTCTCCGAGCCCCAACTCTCTTTTTCACTACACTACCACATGCACGGAAGTTTTCCACCCACAACAAAATGGATTTGCGGTCAGGAACAGGGTTGCGAGGGGGAATCCGATAACGAGTTCGCAGCGCACGCTGCACTGCAACAATAGACTTATTCTGAGAAAAATAAGTCTCGACAGCAAAAGCGCGTTGCTCATTCAACCAAGCCATGTCTACAACTGACAGCGCTACTATCGGAAAATTCCGTGGCCACAGCGTCATTCGAACCTACCCCCACTCCTCCAACATGTCCCCACTACTCACAATGCCACCTCGAAAGTAGGGATGTTTCCCTGCCCCACCCTGTATAACGAAAAATGTATGTAGGCTTCAAAATTTTGCAAAAAAAAAATATTTTACTGTTTTTTTTCAATATTTCTTCTTGTACTCCAAAGGGTAACTAAAAAATTAATTTACCCTAAAAATTAAGCAATTTTGCACCCCAAGGTATTTAATTAAGTGGGGGGTCACATTTAATAAACCACCAAGACAGGCAAACAATAGAAACATAATAATGAAATTAATAGCAAAGTGTACCCATAAAGCGCAAGATACGCTTTATGAAAGCCCAGAGTGTACCCCATCAGGTACACAATGGCAGCTGTGAAAGTTTGTGTACCAGATGGGGTACATATCGTTGGACTTGAGAATTTACTGATGTCAGTTTCCTGTTTACAGGCCCGACAACCGTGTCTGCAAGTTGAACTGTTTTCTGCTTCTGGAGAACTCGTGTACCAGCCTCTGCTTGATGTGGGCTTGCTTACAAAGATCTAAGTTACATTAGATTAGGATCTACTACCTCATAAGTTCCTATGTTCAATTAGTTTTTCTGGGTCCAAAGTAATATAAAATGTTTGGTTTATTGGTTTTTTTCTATAGATCTCTGATGGTAAAATGTGGTAAGGAAACGGTACAGTTAAATCCAATAACCAACTACAGTTGAGTGCCCATCTGTTCAGCACAATCGATGTAAATATTGACTTCCTTCTATTTACTTGGACACGATTATTTTAATTAGTAGACCCAGCTAGAGAATTTTGCTAGCTTAAGAAAGGAAAGAAACTGCATTTTGTTTCATTATGTAAAGAATGGATATTTTCCACGAGTCATATGTGCAAGTAGAAGAGAGTCAAAAAGTTGTTAAACTTATTGTTTGTATTTTTAACACCTTTGAACAAATTTGTTTCAAAAATGTTACAAATGATTTAAGTTATTCTCCTACAGTAAATTTCTGTGGTTATTCTAACGTAACCAGTCTGTTGATGTGTCACAATTATCATTGTGCTCAGAATTAGGTTATTATGCTGAACATTTTAGTTCTGAGATCTTATAATATTGTTAAACTTACTGAGATAGAAAATTAATTAATTCATTTCCATTTAGGTTAATTTAGACTTTGTTATTGTTTAAAAGCTTGGACAATTACAAAGAGGGAACATTTGCTACTCTAGATGGTAGGTCACTGTAATGTTTTGTTAAGTAAGGAAAGTCCATTTTATTTAAGTTAGCTTCTGTTTCTTAATATCTAACAGTTCACTGCTGTCCAAAAAATAAGATTTCATCTGTATTTCAAATTATGCATAGTTGATTAAATTTCTGGTAAATGTATAGTTTTTAGCTGAATGTTAGTCATATGGAGAGTAGAATATTTTGTTTTATTTTCTAATACTAGACTAATGTATAAAACAAGTATTTTAGTAGCAATTTTGCCCCACATCATATAAAATTATGTTTATTTTCGTATTATTATGCAGAATTTGATGAAGGAAACAGAATTTTTCCGGACATTTGCCATCGTTCAGTGAAACAAGAAATCAGTAACACTACGTCTCGAGATCTGCAATCTGATCTCTTCTTCAGGTAAAGAACTGAAGAGTTATACCTATGAAGATAGTCATCTACCCAACACCATAGCTATATACCTGAAGAAGAGATCAGATTGCAGATCTCGAGACGTAGTGTTACTGATTTCTTGTTTCACTGAACGATGGCAAATGTCCGGAAAAATTCTGTTTCCTTCACAATCCTTCAAATAGAATTTGATGCTAATATAAATTTGCAATTTACTAGTAAAAACTGCTATCTGTAGATAATGTACCCATAAAAGGTCAATATTTAAATTCCAACAATTTTTAATTCAGGAAATGCATAACAAAAAGAACAACATCCAAAATAATGTGTGGATGTCAGAAAATTCTCCAATATCTCTCCATGCCCAAAGAATCTAGTGATGCACTAGTTTGTTTTACATTAAAAACCTCACCAGCAGTGATTGTTATGACTTAATTGTAATGCAATTTTAAAATATTTTCTACAGTAAAACTTAAATAATCAGAGCTAATATGTCATCCATATTTTTTGTGTTTTAAAGATTCTAGGCAATTTACGATATTGCTGTTTATATATTATACATAGTACCTAATTATAAAGTAATTAAATGAATAAACACTGGGTTTGTATTCACTAAAAGAAATGAATTGCTCTAATTTTATTACTATCATGCATTAAAAACTTTTATGTTATTACATTTTCCTTTTGAATTTATATATTTGTCTAATAAATATTCCCACTGTTTTTTAAAGGGAAACTCTTAAGCTGTATGGATATATAAATAAAATTTTACCATTACATTCACTATAAGTTAAAGATATAAATTTTTAAAACCCCAATGTAGTGTTAAACAATGTTATTTATAGATATGTTGTTTGTATTAATGTCGTTTTGTACAAATAAAGTTTAATAGATTTGTACATGTGTAAAATTGTAAGGTATTTTTTACTTATTAAATTATGTCTTTTTTAAGTATAGCACATCATTTCAGAAGCATTCCATGTCCTTTCTCTCTTTTCTCCAGGTAATATTTGATTAAACATGTTCTTAAATTATTTAATTTTAAAATGTTATTTCTTTGCCAATTAATATTTCTTACTTCAAATGTCTGGAATTCTTAATGAAGTGAACAAGAAATATTTGTTGTTTTTATGTCCTTATAGAACATGTTTTAACCCATTGCAGATCGTATTATTTTGGCGCGCGGGCACGAATTAATTTACGGTCAGCGGCCGAACGAACAGTAATGGTGCGCCACATCGTATCGCTTGCTATTGTATACTAGAATATTCAGCTGTGAAGGTATTCGTTCAGATGGGACATGGGCCTGCTGGGGTATCCGTGACGAATACCCCAGGAGGAACGATAACACGTGAGCAAGTTTCCGGGGTAGCAGGGATGATGTCTGAATCATAGTCTAAATAAAACGGCTCGGGCGAAGCGATTACAACATCCGGGCCATTGTCTATACTAAACCTGCCAACATGTACGTATGTGTCGTTTAGTTGTGTCACTAACCTCAAAAGTATTATAATAACAACTGAGGAAAACACCCAATCAGAAGCGCTAAAAAGCAGAGAGTAAACTCATATGAATAATTTTTCAACTTCGACATACAACTGCGATCTGTAGGATATTTATAAAACTTTTGAAAACTCTAAATGTAGACCGTTGTTAAACACTCTTAGTTGTTAACAAGTGAAGACGATCGCCCTATCTATCAGACATTAATAGAACTATTTGGTGGGAAACTTAATTAAAGGCAGACCGCTTTTGCGACCTGAGCTCGTCATCGTGCCGTTAGGCCCGGCCGCTGCGTGACGAACCCAGCTCGTCAGTGATCCGCAATGGGTTAAAGGACTATGACTTAGAAATTAAGAAAAGTATTTCAGCCAAAACGGATTACACCAACTTAAAAAACTGGAAAACAAAGTATATACTATATTGCCATAAGTATATACTTGAATGAAAGGTAACATTTTCAAGAATACAAAATGTTAAGAATACAAATGTTAATCTACTTCAGTTTTGTATTTGAAGTATTAAAAAATAAATGTAAAAAAAAAAAAATTATAATAATTTCACTTTTGGCCCTAAAAGATAAATTATTTATTTTTGCTTAGAATGTTTGTTGGCGATTTTTATACAAAATTTACATACTTCATAAAACAATCAAATTGCACATTCTAGTTTACTTTATTAACCTGTTGGGGAGTACTGACGGCTATAACCGTCATCCTACCTAGTGCATACTAGAGTAAGCAAAATTATCCTTAAGGACCTCCAGGGAGTAAAGAAAAAATGTTTGTTGTTTTTCATTCAAAATGTATTGAAACCTTTCAAAATATCATAATAATGCATTTTTTTGGATCTACAACTTGATAAATTCATACATTTTGTTTTTAGAATTTTACAAACGTATGATAGTGTTCAAAACACGGGTACACACAAAGTGCTACTTCACATTTTGTGCACTCATACGCAGTTTCTTTTCTTTTACGCTCACCCTGTGTTGTATTTGAACAAACAAAGCAGCGTTTTAGCTTCCTTCGGCCATTTTCCCTTACTGGTAGTGGGCGGGGGAAATGGCGACCTGACAAGCGTAGCGGCTGCTGGGCTCCGCCCAACGGACACATCACAGCTGCAGCCTCTTCTCTTGGTGCAACATGTGCTTCCAGTATCTGTCTGATAACGTTAATTCGGAAGTCCATGATGTGAACCTTAGCATTTGGGTGTTTTGATTCTATGTAATGGACGTGGCGCGAGAAAATTACAGAACATTTGGCGGCAAATCTGTGATTATGTATTCCGTCACTAGGAACCAGCACCGTACAGCAATAATTACTTTGAACATTTCACAGTCGAAATAGTATGTAAGAACGCCACTAGAGTGCATAAACAGTTGCAATATTGATCGTTTTAGCAACCCCGTCATGGACGGTCATAACCGTCAATATACTCTTTTGGGATCAAACGGCTACAACCGTCTGTACTCTTTTGGAACAACTTTCAGCTACTCCTCAACAGGTTAAATTGTTTATAAAATAAGTAAGAAATGTTTTTTAAATGTATGAACCATTTTCAGGGTATATTTGGAGAGCACTGGAAAAGTTTTAAATAAATAAATTATAAACTATGACTAAATATAAAAACTGTTCACTCACTTATTACACAACTTAGTCCAATAACAACACTAAATTTTAGTACAATTATTACACGTTTCACTTATCACAACACAAACATAATAAATTACTAAACACTCCTTGCGCTTACTTGTAATAGTCAGAACAACACTGTACAGAGTGGCATAACATTAGTAATAGAATAGAAAAAGAACAGTCAAGAATGAGAGGTTATACAAATCAGCAGCCGTTAGAATTTTTGAGCCCAAATGCACATTTCCATAAACTAGGATTCTTCTTCTACTATTTTACATAAATTCGAGAAAATAAACAGATATCTGCAATGAATACAATCATCAGTTATACCAAGGTCAAATATATCCGACGTCTACCAGATCAAATGTTACTAAAACTAGTTTCTATTGTTACATTGTTTTATTCACTAACCAGAATGATTGGATCTCTGCTGCCCTTGCACCAAATTGATTCTTCCTGTTTTAAAAAAATGATTTGGGAATAAAACAGCAAAAGAGAAAAGTTTGAACATTTATTAGTACAAAATACCTTTTGTATTGCTAAGATTGAACGTTAACGTTGGGTACTTTTTGCAATTTGTTCCTTCAACACAAGAATACTCTGTCTCTGTTCTGGAGGTAGCATTGCAATTTGGTCATCAGACAGCTGGAGTACTTGCATGATAAGTGCCGCCTGAAAATATATAAATTAGATTTAAACATCTTATAGATATATCAGTACATTGGCAAAGCCAGATATTTCTGATCTAATGTTGCTTTATTTGCAAATGCAGTTTGATATATTAAGATTGTGTAAAATACTATACATATGCATACCAATATGTTTGTAATCATCTACACTTACGAGGGGGTACCCAAAAAAAACCGGAATTATTTTATAAAAATTATATATTATCAAATTTTTTACAATACGAGCTTATCTCCTTCAAAATAATCTCCATTACAACTAATACACTTGTCCCAAAGGTATTTCCATTGATTAAAACATTTTTTGTAGTCATCTTTAGAAATGGCTGCAAGCTCGAGCTTCGTTTTTTTCTTAACCTCTTCAATGCTGTCAAATCGTTGACCTTTCAAGCCTCTTTTCATGTGTGGAAATAAAAAAAAAGTCGCATGGAGCGAGGTCAGGCGAGTAAGGTGCGTGGGGCAGCGGAACCATGCCGTTTTTGGCTAAAAACTGCCTAACTGAGATGGCTGTGTGTGCCGGTGCGTTGTCGTGGTGGAAGAACCAGTCTCCAGTCTGCCACAAATCGGGTCTTTTCTGGCGAACTTTTCGCTGAACCGAGCTCCAAGTTAACCCACTACTCTCTGATAGTTCCTCAATTGTCTGTCGACGGTCGGAGAGCACAAGTTCACGAATTTTCTCAACATTTTCGTCCGTTCGAGAGGTTGATGGACGTCCAGAACGAGGTTTGTCTTCAATCGACATGTCGCCATTTTTAAATCGAGCGAACGACTCGTAGACCTGAGTTTTCCCCATAGCATCATCTTTGTAAGCTGTATTCAACATTAAAATAGTTTCTGCAGCATTTTTACCAAGTAAAAAACAAAATTTCACAGCTGCACGTTGTTCACTTAAACTTGCCATGACAAAAAACGAAACAAGAGCAAAACAGGGTTAGCGAAAACAGTCACTACGAACGAACAGAATGCACTAGGACAATGGAACTGAGGTCACTGAGCTCGCAATGGGTTGCGCGACACACGCCTAGCGGCAGGAATGTGTACTACACGCTGCCGGCTGCCAGCAATACAATTCCGGTTTTTTTTTTGGGTACCCCCTCGTATAGTCTTAATATCTATGAACTTAGCCTCCTTGGAAGGATTCCATTAAAAATGGCAAAATACATGGGTTAGCTTAATAATTAATTTTTAATGCAATTTGAAACATACTGACATACGTTTCTTTTAGGGGATGAAACAGGCTAAAAGATCTTTTTATTTTTAGATATGACAGGTGCATGACTCTTAACCTTTTGGGACTCTTGTACAAACTTAGTCCGACATTGTTATCTCGGCTGTTCCAGTGCAAAGCCGGACTCAGTCCGTCATCTGTTGCAACGTAAATATCTAACCAAAAAAGTCATTCAGACTCATATTTGTTCAATGTAACATCTGTGTAGATCTTGTGAAAGTGTTTTAAATAATCAGTCGCAAGTTAACTTTCTCTACATTTTCACTTTCATCATTATTACGATGTGTAGTTGTTAATTTCTGATATTTCTGTGTAGTGTTTATTTTTAACTGATCAACAACTTGTAGCATCTGCTGCTGTTTGGTTAAAAATTTGTTTTGAATTCTTTTGTTTAGGAATAGACACAGATGTATTATGATTATTAAGTTGTGAACAAGAAACACGTAAAGTGAGTTTTCATTTTGAATTGTTTTAGTGATGCAATTGTTTTGTACGATAAACACATTGAGGATGCACTGTTTTATTTTGATAGTGGCAATGATGATATTGATCCTGATTTTGCTATTTCTGAGGACGAAAGTGTTAAGTGATCGTGATTTAGATGACGAGGCTGAACAATAACTTTCAGCACAGGTAGGGTTATGCCTTGGCCCACGCAAACCTGGACTCCATCCTAATTTGTGCTTTGACAAGTATAATACTACAAAAAACTACAAATAGGAAGCCTAAGCATAACTGTGGGGTGATGTGTATATTTTGTAAATAGGGCCAGACAGTAAATTTTCTTTATGTTCATTTAAATATTATGTACAGTTCAATAAGCCATTGTAATAGTAACAACTCATTTATTTTTAGTTTTTTTTATGTTTTTAACCCTTTGACTGGTAGGTTTTTTTTTCTCAGCAAGTGATCTAAAAAGTGAGTTTTTTAAATTTTTGATTTTTTTTAGGTGATTTGGGTTTGGTTTTGGTATCTCAGGGAAGCACCTCAGCCAAAAATTTGTCTGTAAGTCTTTCTCCCACCATTTTACGTAATCAGTTATTACACAAACAGCCATGTTTATTTACTCACAGTAAACATAACAAAACGTTTATAATCAAGGTAACCGGTAACGTAAAAGTGAAATCACAACCTGTATTCACTACACAAACAGAAATAGAATCAGCTGATAGAATACCGTCATATGGCTTGAATACCGTCAGTTGGGTCTGAAAGAAATAAATAAAAGAACAACTGCAATCTAGTGGGAACGACAAAAACTACTTGAAACGGTTTCTTATTTATTTTGCTTGATCGTATTCGTATTCAAGCGAGAGAGATTATTCATCAAGAAACATTATTATGAAAACCGTTTAGCACCATAGTGCTTCCCGCACTGCTATCGGGATTACTACAGGTGGCACGTAGGAGTTCCCGAATCTGTTGCGGGATTACTAGTCAAAGGGTTAAGTAGCCTACTTTGTTTGCGTTACAGATCCATTACCTCTGGTTCTAGAAATCAAGCACTGATAATAAATAAATATTGTAAAGTACCAAAATATAATATTGTAAATAATATATATTGTATCAGAAATAATTACCTTTTCTTGGTCTGAGGCACCAGTCCCCATATTCGGCCCCAATCCAGGACCCAGGCGGGGCACGTTGGGCGGGCCCACCCCAGGTTGGGGCACAGGAGCAGGGGGCATGACTGGTCTCGGAGCTCCAGGCATGGGTCCAGGGGGCATTCCTGGCATGCCTATAAATCATTGCATAATCATAACAACAAGAAATGTGTAGAGGGAAACATCATAAAAGTACAAATTTAAATCTTACACTTTGCTTTAAATACACAACAGTAAAATTGTAATAGTGTTGTACAGTTTGTAAAAGCCCTTTTGAAATTGTTTACAAATTGTATATAGCAAAACAAATCTTAACTCCAGAAAAAACTGTTAAAAGAAATTCAATTCTATCACTACATTGACAAAAACCACACTAAATCCTACACTTAAAGTTACTTTTGAAAGTAAGCAAACATTATTATTATTATGAACATTGGTAATTTCCTATCCACCCTGTTCGAACAGTGATCAGAACTTACTTGGGGCTCGAGGATCTCTCTGGAAACGGTCACCCATTCCCGCTCTTGGGTCTCGAGCAAAACTAAAAAAAAAAAACACATGCATTATAAAATTTAAAATCGTAATAATCGATTTTAATATTTACACTACTGTATAGCTTTCAATTGTTTCTTAAGCTTAATGCTCCCAAAATCCGATACATTGGACGTCCTAGTTTACTTTTATTACAAAAGTCTGAGACCCAATATATTGGATCTCCTAGACTGCTGACAACCAATACAATTGGATATCCTGGTTTATTCCTACACTGTTGAGGTCCGATACATTGGATATCCTTGTTTATTCCTAGCTAATATCCAATATATATTTTTATGCAATGTGCGTCAATTACCACAAAACTATATTAAAGGATGCAGAACAAACTGACTTCATGAGAAAATAGTTTTAAACATCTCAGAAGTTATAAAATCAGCTTTATCACAAAGAAAGGTGAAAACATGGGGACATTTTATAATTCCTGATAAGCCATGGTAATAATTCTTTTTTGGCATCAATAAGGTATGTTCACACAAAAAAAAATAAAACATTAAACTACTTGCATCATTATTTTTTGAACATAATTCCATTATATAAAAATATGTGTGTGTATTTAAACACAATGAGTGTGATTTACATTTATTACTTTAGTTACCTGAAATGGAGACTAAACTTTGTGTTAAACCTTTTGAAGACAAATATTATTTTTATTAACATTTAAGCTATTAAAATGCAATGTTCATTTCTATGTACACTATTAAAATACAAATTCATATTTAATTAATTGTTAAATTTAACTACAAATGTCTAAATCATCATTTATTGGTTTCAGAAAATGCATATGAAAAGAAAATGTAGGATAAGCCATAAACCTTTTACTGATCAAGTTAATAATTTACACATTGCTGTTCAAATATTTCAAAAATTAACTAATTAATGTATTTTTTATTATATAGGATTATATATTATATTTAATACGTTGGACGTACATCAATGTATTGAAATGAAAAATGTCTATTTATTTGAGGTGGAGTTAGGGTTGTTTTAAGCTCTGTATATACAAACCTTTCTGCTGATTTATCCATTAGCAGTCTAAGAAAACACCAAATACATATATTAGGCTAAGGAGAGAAAAAAATCAGTGAACATATATAAAATGATATCTATTACAAGAGTTCAATATTGCATGTAAAGACAGTGTTTCGTTTATGTCATGATATATTTTTTATATGAAGTTTTAAAAATGTTTTAACATTTTAACTATACTATTCTTCTATGTTAATAAAAGATTTTATACAATTATAGTAACACAATTTTATAAAGTTTTACCAAATATTATATTTTTTTTACTAGACAGCTTTTAATAATAACCAACATTGTTTGAAACATATTATAACTGAAAATTAAATATTATTTTAGTATTTATGGTTGAAAGATTCAGAACTTTAATAAAATTTTGACTGATTCTATTTTAGGTTTTTTGTATAAATATAAATATATAAGTTGAAAATAAATATAAATATAAATTGAAGTATCAAAAACTTAGTTTAGTTAAAAAGTGTTTCTATCTAAGATATTTCAAGTGCCATAGTTGAGTTTTACTTGTGCCCTGATCAAGAAAATGTATAACAACAAAAAAAACTTCAATTAAAAAGAAATTCCATGAATACATTTAAATCTTCCCTAAAATGCTACCTCATTAACCGGGCATACTATTCTTGATGACTACTTAAATGAATAACAGTTGTTTACGAGTACTTATTACTGATTCTTTAGACTAAGCTTTGCAGATATATAACTATTTCTTTATTGGTTTAATTTAGTTTATTTTAAACATTGACAATTTACATGTTTATCTTTAGCTATGCTGAAAATTATAAACCTATGTGAAGCTTATAATAAATAAAATAAAAAAAGGCCTGGGGCCATATTAAGCCAGTTGTAGTGTAATATAATATAACTTAGTGTTCAACCACCCTTAGATAGCCCACTGCTTAAACTTGAAAAAGATGCTACCGTCCTAAGATGGAAAATTATAATAGTTCTGTTCTTGAAATTATAGTGTTGATAAACTCACTGGTCGTTGGGTGGAGGGAACTGCTGGGGAGGCATCCTGAGGTCCTGGTCTCCCATAGTACGAGCCAGCCGAGGATCCATGGCCCTCATGTCTAGGTCTCCTGCTCCTGCAATAATCAATTATTACAAGAATTATATTAGCAAACATTAGTTTTTTGGTTTATGTTCCACCAATAAAATGTCTAAATGTTTTCAATTAGTAAGCAGTAGTAGTATTTACTCTTTAGGTCAGATATTCGGGCATGTGATATAAATGTGAGAAATACTATTATTATAATATTATACAGACATGCTTGTAACTGTTGAAAAATACTAACGTACGGTTATCAAGATAGTTCAAATTTTATTTTCCTATTATGTTCTTTTAAATTAAAATAATTGTATTATTAATAATACAATTATATAATTGTAATATAATTGATTATTATATTTGTAATTGTATATACTATAAAAATATTCTACATCTTTGAAATGTGAATTTCTACCGACATTTTATAATTGTGATAACACTAAAAATTATCAACTTTAAAACGTGTAAAAAAATCAAACACCCAATTTATTTACTGTAATAAAAATATTATTTTTATTGTAAAACCAATAAAAATTTAGGATTATGTTTTTTATTTATAGTGTTTAATGAAATAAAACATTTTGCATCCGGAATTTTTTATAAGGGACGCTATTCATAAGCAAAGAGAAGGGAAAAAAAATGTTTTTAAATTTTGGTAGTAAGTATATTTGTTATGACTAATTTTAATTTTTACATTTGATTTATAAAAAGATGCCGTGTTTGCTGTTACAAAATTCATTTATGTAAAAGCTGTTGAAAAATCATTAATTTTTACCAAAAACTAGGGGAGTTGCAGGCAAAAATGTAAAATAGTGCACAACAGCCTTAAGGAAATCTAGTATTCTTTGGTAATATCTGGGTAAAAGTAGCCAGTATTCCTCATACACAAAGAAAACACTTGGGTCTGGTACCCTATAGGTTAACCTTTTCATGTAAGCACACAACATAAGCCATGTATTCAAGTTCAGCAACTCCTGAGTACAAATTTGGTCAGTCACAGGCCAGTGGAGAAGCAAACAATCAAAAACTGTTTAAAAGATGCCAAATGTATCTATTCAGATAATAATAAACATTCTCTTTATTTTAAGTTCATCAATCAAGAGTTTTATTATCCATCAAGAAAGCGTACAATATACTTGTTTCTCAGTCACATTTGAAACATTAGAGTTCTTTTATATTGTATAAATTTATTTGAAATATCTCTGATCGTGAACCATCGTTGTTCTCGAACCTGGTGATTGATTTGTTCAACATCGGTAACCACAGGTGCCTCAATTCACATACATACACAGGCCACTTTGTTTTTCGTTATGACATTACAGTAGAGTCCCGTTAATCCGACCTAATTGGGACCGAGCCCTATTCGGATTATGTAATTGTTCGGATTAGCCAGAATTACAGAAAAATACGGTTTTAAAACTTGAGATGGGTCTATTTTGTTATAGAATTATCAACATTGTTTATTAAAACATGTTTTCTGACTGTTGCATTGTATTTCTTGACAAATAAACGTGTTTGCGAATACTAAGCACATTTACCGTATTTAGTGTGAGAGTTCTATTGTTAAGCAATGTGAGTGTACTGGATATTGTACGGGTCCACGCGCTACGGGACGACAAGAACCTGGGTGATAAAGGAGAGTTGGTGCCACACGCAGACGGTGCAGCAGCGCTTAACCTTGCACTACGATACTTATAGCAACAGGCTACTGCTACACCTGCCGATATCATGTTTACGACACGATGGTGAAACTACGCGTCATCCAATAGACTCTCTTCAATGCGACAGAAGACAATAACTGAATTTATGTCTTTTAACAATTAATATTGTACTCAATAATAATATCAGTACTGTACGTCCAATTTTTGTTTGATTTCACTTCTTAATACAGTAATTTAACTCTATAAGTTTCAATTTGGTACTGTATTTAACTTCATTATTTATGTACTGTACCGTACACAATTTGTCTTAATAAAATACTGTATGTCTATTTAATTAAAGTTTTCTTTGTTTATGTACGAAATGATGCACCCATTTTTATTTTTTAAGTAATTAGTTCCTATAACTGTTCATTATCGTTATAAATAATTCCTCCTGGACCTGTTCGGATTAACTGACGTTCGGATTACACGTGTTCGGATTAGCGGGACTCCACTGTAATTCATTCTTCAAAAAACAATTGGCACCTTTTTTACTGCAGTATAACTCATAATGACTTCTCCTTACACAGAACACCACGATTAATTTCTATCGGTTACATTTTCTTTACCAAAATAAATCGAACGATGCTATGTACTTTACAGTTGGCGGAAGAGTTGATTGCGGTGGCCATTTTGAACACTAGTTTAGAAAGTTAGAATGGTAATGACCTTCACTACAACACTGCCATATGCATACTGAACATAGCTGTACAGTGCCACTCTGATCGCACTGCTGACTCCATCCGTTCGGTGACCAGATTTCTCACCAACTTACTTTCTGAATGACCCTCATATGACGATTTGTTATAATGAAGATTACTTATTTACTTCCATTCTCGTTAAGATTAAACTTAACACTGATTCTACTGGTACATTCTTGAAATCACCTATTAGTACCTATAAAACATAATTTTAGTTAAAAGGATAATTGTTTAAAGAATAGTAAATTTCTTCCCACGTTTCAAATTAGGAACAGTTTTATTATACTAAAAGATGAAAGAAAATCCCATCTGTTTTTGTTCAGAATTTTAGGAGAAAAAACATTTTTTCAACCTGATCCCACTACAGCCACAAAATAGCACTACCAACCTTAATTCACACAAGAGATGAATGATAGGCAGAGTGATATAAATTTGTATCCTTACATTCAACTTCCCTCTTATGCTGTAGAATACCTTTGAGGTTGATTACAGAACTAGTAGTGACAGTAGTACACTTTACCTCCAAAAGTTTGTTGAGGCATTCCAGACATCTGAGGTTGCATAGAATTGGGGGGCATCTGAGGAGGCATTGCATTCTGCATCTGGGCAGGTACAGGGTTTGGCATCTGTTGAGGCATTGGAGGTACAGCAGCTGCTGGCAGTGGAGGACCAGTATTGCGTGCGGGTTGGGACCAGTGTGGGTGTGGAGGCTGCTCTGGTGGATACTCTGGAACCGGCGGACGGGGGACTACCTGAGGGGCAGGCACTGGGGCAGGAGGGCGGTTCCCGTCCACTGGCATCAGAGGCTGCACCACTTTGTTAGCTTTCTGGAGCATTGTCTGCAAAATAACATTGTCTTAGTGCATAAGCGATTTTTAAATAAATATAATCTATGATGGCTCCCAACCAAGTATTTTGTTTAATAGATGAATTAAACTGATATGAACAATAAAGAAACTTACAACTGCTGCCTGTGGATCTACTATCCTCATCACAACTTGAGCCTGGAGAAGAGCATATGCCAATTGAGGGTTTTGTAGAAGCATTTGTCTTGCTTCTGTTGGATTATTCTGAAAATTAAATATACTTTAAGATATAAATGTACTAAATCAGATTGCACAATATATCTGTTTTATGCTAGTCTGAAATGTTTTTGACAGTATGTAGCCATTGCTTTATTCACTTAAATGACTTACCTGAACGCAAAGCTTCATTTGTCTCATGAGCTCAAACATCTGCTCTGGTGGCAAAGAGGCCACGGCCTTGCTGATAGCCTCCGGGGCTTTTTCTGGACTAACAGCCTCACCATACTGATTCTCCACTGGAGGGCCCTGGAGCAGACCTGCAAATATCTAGTTTTGGTTTCTGTTCATCTTGTGGTAATTCGAGGTGTGGCTATTAAACAACTAGACTGACACTGCTGTGGATCAAAGAGGCATGTGTCAACAGCTGTTTAATGTGAACCTTTCTCTTTAGTATGCATCTGGTCTCGCTTCAGTAAACAACACCGTTTAGTCAGAGTCTACGTCACCGTTGTTGTTTACTTTTTTTGGCCAGACAAAATAGTTAGTGTAATAGTACAGTAACAAAGAAAAACTGCTACTGAAACTTATAATTACTGAAAGAAGTGTAAGGCAGTGAATGTTTTTCACGGGCACGTGTTTTTGAATGGTTTAAGTGTTTTAAAGATGGCAGAGAAGACTTTGAAGATAATTCACGGCTAGGTCACCCTTCAACATCAAAAACGGATGAAAATGTCTAAAAAGAATGTGTACAGCAAATTTTACATGTGAAAAGTGTGTGCTAAAATGGTGCCTAAGATTCTAACATTTAAACAACAAAAAGATCGTAAAAATGTTTGTTCTGACACTTTTTAAGTGATTGAAAATGACCCAAATGTTTTGAAAAAGATAATAACATGTAATGAAATGTGGTTTTTTACTTATGATCCAGAAAAAAAGCGCCAATCCATGGAAGAATCCAACTTCATTAAGAGCCATAAAAGCTATGCAAGTCAGTGCTAAGTCAAAATTTAAAGCAATGATAATTGTTTTTTATATCCATGGAATTGTGTACCTTCACCTAGTTTCTGAAGATCAATAATTAATCAATATTACTACCTTGAGGTACTTTCTAAACTATGTCAAAAAGTAAAGAAAAACACCCTGAAATGTGGAAAGGATAAATCATGGGTTCTACAGCATCCCAGTGTTAGAACATCCACCTTATTCACCAGATCTTGCACCATGTGACTTCTACCTGTTCCCTAGGGTGAAATCTGCATTAAAACAGTTGAGTCTGTGGAAGCTGTTAAACAGAAAGTGGTACATGTCCTGAAGGAGCTGACAGAACATGACTTCCAACAATGGAAAATTCGCATGGAGTGGTGTAGGGATAGAAAAGGAGTGTATATATGAAGGTGATAATGTATAAAGTAAAAATACTTTTTTTACATCAGTTGTGTTATTTAATAGCCAAACCTCATACAAAGACCATCTAAATATACTGATTAAGTACATAACACTTAATGTCACAACATAATCTTACATCATACAGTATGAAATCTTCTAACTGCGTAGGCAAATGTTCAGAAACATTTTGCATTACCTTAACCAACTGTGACTTTTAGATATAGAATATAATCAATCACCACTATCCAATACACAATGAGTTTATAAACTCTGTATAGAAACTTTGTAAACTTATTCTTTAGGTCAAAATTTTAAAAATGATCCAATAAATACACCTAAGCAACGGCAATAGAATTAACACTTTGTTCCTTTCTTAAAATGTAACGAATATGTCATTAGTCAATCTACATTTTACATATGGCTTCTGCCTTTCTACAAGGGGTTTGAGTAATCCACCCTTATCCCTGGATACTTTTCTTTATTCTTAATGATTGTGGATCAAGTGCAGGGAGTAATGTTAAATTATGTTGTAATGTAGTAATACTTTTTCCTCGGATTGTCTTCAAAACTTTTAACATCAAACACAATTAAATTCATGAAACAGATATTTCCTTGAGGTTTTTGTTTCCCCACTCCACATTCGAACAGCTAATAAAACCAAGACAGTATTGTAAACACTCAAGCTGTCAAATGAATGGTAAACAATATTAACATCAAGCTGGAAATAAGCTGGCTCATGACTGACTGACAATTGATCAAGGAGGGGAAAGGGGAAGCAGATGTTATGATCATAAGTCATACAATCCACAAAAACACGTTACAACAGTGATAGAAGTATGGAAATTTGTCAGTTAGCGGATTGTGTTTGCTATATAGCTGTTATATACACAAAAAATATGTAGTATAATAAAGAATATATGTTACTGCTCTCAAATAAAAAAATTTGTATTTTTATTACCGGATTGTATAATCTAAATAGAAAGTCTACATTACACATAAAAGACAGAACATGCATTCTGATTGTCAATTAGCGGGATCGTTCAAGATCCTAAGGTCTTCGATCATGGTGAACATGTTAATTTATCCTACCTGTAAAAGAAACATATCGAAACTTTTTTGTAAACATGTCTTCCTGTATTTTTTTCAATCATGCTTCCCATATTTTAATAACGAAAAAACAGTAACATATATTTAATAGGTAACACATTTTCCAATATTAACACATTCACTGCGGGTGACGAGCATGCTCGTCATGCGAAATTGGCGTGCCTGGCGGTGGACGAGCGAGCCCGGCATAGGGCAGCTGCTTTCATATTGCCTCAGTGTGAGCTGAGCAGTTGGCCAGGAAGACTGTAACACTCATAGCGAGGTGTGCCTGTTTCGTTGAGTCAGTTGGTGCAATTCTCGCCAGTTCGCCATTTTCGTTTGTTGGGTATGCTTTGCGATATTGTGTGAGTGGATTATAGTGTCTGTTGACTGTGTAAGTGAATGTACTCATAATGGAGGAAGACGATAATGTTATTGACGATAATTTTTCATCTAGTGAAGACAATGAGTCGAGTTCGAACAGTTCTATGGACGATGGGCCACCCCACCCCAATATGTGTAATTGATGTACTATCTACGTGTAATTGATGTACTATCTACGTGTAATTGATGTACTATCTACGTGTCATTCATGTACTATATAAGTGTGATTCGCGAATGTTTGTGCCGAAACCTAGTACGCTGCGAGCACATACAACACGGGGACCGGCACCCGGTGCGGATGACAAGCAGACTCGCCACGGACATGATGTCACCAGTTCCAGCCAACGAAGCTTCCGGGATACCTTGGACAACCCTTTTGGCTATCCTGACTCCGTTTTGGGTAAGTAAAAACAAAAAAATCCCGCATTTTCTGTCGCCGGTAATTTTGACATCTGCAGTGAATGTGTTAATGTAATATTGTGAGACCTTTCAGAATCGAGGATTCCATCATCAGGCAACTTCACAAAATGTTTCAATAGAGATATTTTTCCGTACATCTAAAAAAAGGTTTCTCTTAAATATTACGCAGTATCATAGAATCTATTAAAATGAGAACTAGGATTGCTAGTTGAAAAAATTAATGTTTACCACAAATTCTTACCATGTTACACAAATACTTACTCTGCATTTCCAGACGAGATTTTTCTGTACAAGCGTTGTCAACTCGAAGCATTCGACCACCAATCTCATAGCCATTTAAGTTTCGCATAGCACTGAGTGCAGTCTCTTGGTCTTTGTACTCGCAGAATCCATATCCCTTAGGTTTCCCAGTCTCTCTGTCAAACACCAGTCTGCAAAAGTAAGAGATAAATAAGTTATATTTTCAATCTGATTGATCCACCGATCTACAAATTATAAAACAAGGAGTATATATAATAGGCCTATTCACAATATATGACTATTCCAAGATGAAATCCTCAAGCCGCGTGTAAGAAAACGTTGTGACCATGAACACTTTTATTTCCTTTTCATTACCAGTGCCGATTTGAAACTGTATAGAAAGTTTTATCAAAATCGGCTAGTACGTTTTTGAAGCACGGCCATCCATAGATTGGTTTTGTCAGCACATAGGCTGTTAAATCGATGTGGCTCCGAAAATAGGAACAGCCTAAGAATGTGGGCTGTAGTGTACTATAGTAAACATGTATTGAATGTCTATAGAAGGTTTTATCAAAATCGGCTCGTACATTTTTGAGGTACGGCCATCTTTTTTTTCCAGTATTTGACATGTAAAAATCGATAAAATCTCCGAAAATAGGTGCGTCCTAAGAATGAGGGTAGTAATATAATACAATACACAATGTATTGAATGTGTATGGAGAGTTTTATTGAAATCTTAACCTATGTTTTTGAGGTACAGTAATTTATAGATTTATTTTGTCTGCATTTGGCTTGTGAAATTAAGTACACTTTGCTTTTGAAAACCGGTATTTTTAGTTTTAGAATGCCTATTAAGTAGATTCTATAAATTTTTTTGTTTGTACTTTTTGTTTTTAAATAATAAAATTAATTTTGTTTTGTTAATTGAACTGGTTCAGGAACTAGGTTAGTGGTAGTCAAGAACTAGGTCAGGAGTAGTTCATAAACCAGGTTAGGATTCGTGTCAGAGGATTAGTTCTTATTTTGAATGGAATCTATGGGCAGTTTCATACTGCTTTACCAGCTACAAAGACAGGAAGAAATGAAGGAAAGGATATTACGGAAAGGAATTTTATGTGTGCTGGCATCCAAAATACTGATCCTTATTTAATTGACCAAATTCCCACACACAGGTTACATAACATGTGTAGGCCCTGCTGCTCTAGTGAGCTTTTACTCCATCTAACTGATGTTTATAAGATCGCCTCTGATAATTTTGGTCTTATCTTGTAGGCAACTAACATGTTCAACCTGAACTCACCAAGAACTCTGTCTTCAGAGACTAACAAATTCTGCAACTATATGATCGTGCATGACGGAAAAATAACGTTAATGGCCTCTAAACTTATTCTTCTAAGACAGAGCCAACCTTAGCGACTAGTATTTATATTGACATTTTGCCAACTTCGCGGCATGTAAACTTAACTCAGGATTCAAATAAATGCAGTAGTTACTTACTTGAAGGATAATACTGGTCCAACTTCATTAAATATATCTTTTAGTTTTTCTTCTGTAGCTTCATAAGGAATGTTTCCCACTGAAAACAAATTCTAAATTTAATCAGTGAAGAGCTGAACACATAGACCATACATAGGAAAGACCCATTAAAGTAATTCTATTCCTTTCCTTCTAGTTCTCCTTTTAACAGCCGATACTGTATAGACATCAGCATTTCTACCAAAACGACCAACATCCATATAATGCACACGCTCGGATTCCTTTACTTTGCTGGTTTAAATTAAAACAAAAGCTTCAATCAAAATTCTACAAAAGATTTAGGTTTGCTGATTAAAAAGAAATGCTCTCTGGTTGTTTAAAAAATTTGGTAAAAATCTGAGAATTTTCAAAAATGGTTGGTCTTGGAGTCAGGCCAGGTTAAATGTAGGCTATGTGTTCATATTTATTATTGAGCATTATAGGAACTTACCTCTGCATGATAAAAAAAAGGATTGTGGGAAATAGGCCAAGGGTAGGTAACGATAAGCGGACCCGGTTTTTTATATCAAAGAATAAAGTCATCGATACCGAATATTCGCATCTCAAATCCTATTAGACTATCAATCGATATAAAAGTACATATAGTCCTCAATAATAATCATATGTTTTAAATTAAAATATGAATTTAATATTTACAGTGATCAAACAAATTATTATAACCAAAATTAGGAAAACTGAAGACGACCATATTTACTCCTCTCACAGTTACAGTTGTTTCTTTCCCACAAATTTCGCATAATGGGCTTTTTCGGTCCAACATGTTGAAGCCAGAAATGTTCATAGCCTACGTTTTCTAGATCCTCTTTGTTATAATAACTTTTCTAACAATCAGATATAATTATTGAGCCCAGTAGTTGTATATGCTCAAACAATGTTTTAGCATTTCAATTGGAGACTCCAGTTTCCTGGCATAAACCACAAAAACCCATTTTTTGGGTAGAACCCGGCCAGTATTGTTATTACGTTTACTAAACAAATAATCGTCTATCTCAACGATTTTACCATCACCAACAATCTTACCTTGAGTTTTCTGTTCAACAGAGAAAATTGTTTAGTGTTTAGTGACATTTCCAATTGTTTCTCGCACCAAGATATGCATGTTAATTGTTCGTACCAACAATATAGAAATCGGACCATTGTGGCAAATGGCAGCCTACTGTGAGAAAATCATGTATCCACACAAAGTCCGATTTTTTTTTCGGCACAGTCTAGTGTTACATTGCCAAAAATGGATTATTAGCATTAAAATACAATTTCATGTTATGACCATTCACACATTGTTTCAGTGACAGCAAACATCCTTTATTCTGTAAAAACGATACATCTTCTCCCTTGCTCTTTGGCAAATCTCAAATCAAAGTAACATCAGAAAGGCTCAGATATACTTACTAATCTCCCAATCACACAATGGCCAAGACCTATCACAACTGTTCCCAGTTCACGCTCTCAAGTTTCACAACAAAAAGTTACACTGCCAGTGGTGATGACTAAAGCTCCTATCGTTATTTCACTGCCTCACAGGACACCACCAGTACTAGCAAAGATTCGAAAGGAAGGTGAAAGTTATGATGAGTTTTTTAACCGATACATAGATGAATACAAACTACACATAACGTCTACAACAAGTTTATCTCTACATGACACATCAGTACAAGATATCCCTGGGGTGGCTCCCAGGTTGCTCTCAAAACTCTCCAACTCTCAAATTAGTGCTGATAATTTTTTAGAACAAAACGTGACAAAAAAAGCCAGACACAAAATAGTCTCAAACCAAAAACAAAAAATAAATTAGTAATCTTTCACCAAAACATGGACAGACTGAGCAACAAGATTGATAGATTAAACCACTTTCTATACATAAACAAGCCACATATAGTTGTACTAACTGAGCATGGTCTAAATTCCCTAATACTCAACAATGTTTGCTTGACTAACTATGTTCTGGTTGCTGCTTTCTGTAGAGAAAATCATCTCAAAGGGGGTACAGCTATATTCAAGCAAGACAACCTCGCTAATGCTGGGTGTTTACAGACCCCCCTCTGCCTCACTTGAGGAGGCCCTTACACAGATGACTCAAGTGCTGGAAGAAATTCCAAATAGCAACAATGGAATTTGCATTCTGGGGGACCTTAACGTTGATAGTCTGACACAATCAAGAGAAAAAACTGCAGTAAGTGAAATGCTTGCCACTTTCAACATAACAAGGACTCCTCTGCCCCCAACCAGAATAACCTCCACCACTGCTACTTCAATAGATGTAGTATGCACCGATCTGGACTTGGGGAAGGTTAACGTTGAGGTTATCCATACCTCGCTTTCTGATCATACAGGACAGCTCTGCAAGCTTGAAGTAGACTGTGAAGCAAAAAGACCTATTAACATGACCAGACGGATTTTCAACTTTCACAATCTCTCAAACCTATCAAACCTCCTTGCATTAAACTCCTGGGAAAGAGTCGAGTCAGCACCTACAGTAGAAGAGGCAAACTCAGTTTTCATTAGTACAATTACAACAGCACTAGACATCACATGCCCCCTTAAAAAATCAAGAATTAACAAAAGAAAACATACGCTTTACAACACAGAAGTAGATGAACTGCGAGCAGACTTCATAAGAGCTAATGAAAAATGTGCACTCAGCAAAAAGGAAGAGGACAAATACATAGCTTTTCAAAAGAATAAGGAATATGATATGAAGCTGCGAATACTCAGAAAAACAAAGTGTGAACAAAGAATAGCTGAGGCAAGTAACAAAAGTAAGGCTGTATGGGAGATTGTCAACAGTGAAAGGAAATCGAAAAAAAAAGGACTCAGAAACAGTCTGGCAGTTGAATATCAATGGTAATACAGTTGAAGACCTGAAAGAAATTGCAGAATACTTCAATGAATTCTTTGCAACTACAGCGGAGATACTCTGACCAATAACAATTCTCCCAGAACTTCAGTGATCGAGGAGCCAAGAGATCATTACGAAACAGCAATCAACGAATTCCAATTGGTAACACCAGAGGAGGTACTGAAAGTTATTTTTTCTATGAAATCCAAAACATCCACTGGAGTAGATGGGATAAATTCCAAAATATTAAAGTTCTGCAGAAATGAAGTTTGTATACCAATCGCCAGTATTGTTAACAAATCCCTAACTCAGGGTAGATGTCCTGAGAATCTAAAAACCTCCAAAGTGTACCCTCTGTACAAACTAGGTAATAAAAAGGAAGTGCAGAATTTCAGGCCCATCTCTTTAATTCCTACAGTGTCAAAAGTCATGGAAAAGGTCATACTGACACGTCTCACACAGCATTTGGAGATAAATCGCAACCTACCAGAGAGACAACATGGCTTCATATCGGGAAGATCAACCACCAGTGCCCTCATTGATTTGGTTGAGCACCTCATTGACAACCTTGAGGAGGGGAAAAATGTTTGTAGTGTTTTTCTAGATCTAAGCAAAGCTTTCGATTGCCTTAACCACAGATTATTATTGACAAAACTTAGCTTTTTAGGCATCAAGGGTACAGCACTAAAGTGGTTTGAAAGTTACTTGCAGAGTAGAAGGAACATAGTGGAGATCAAACAGGTTCTTGAGGGAAATATCAGAGTTGAAACATCCGAACCGATGGAAATTAAAAAAGGTGTTCCTCAAGGATCTGTCTTGGGGCCTGTACTGTTTGTGCTTTTCATTGGAGACCTTCAGGAGCACTTGGGGGAGGGTTGCTATCCAGTGTCATACGCGGATGACACTGTCCTCGTCACAAACAACAAGTCAGTGCAGGGACTGGAAATTGACACCTACACATCAATAACTAGAGCTATGCACTACTGCCTGAACAACAATCTGATTTTCAATGCATCCAAAACCAAACGCATCATATGGGGAAGACATAAAGATTATGTATCTTTGCCACTGGACCTAGAACAAGTGCTCTCTACAAAGCATTTGGGTGTCACAATTGACAATAGTCTCTCATGGAATCAACATGTAGACATAATGTGTTCAAAACTCAGCACAGCTCTTTTTGTTTTAAAGAGAGTTAAACACATTAGCACACCAGAAGCTACTAGAATCGCTTACTTTGCGCTTTTCGAGACACATGTTCTCTATGGAATAGTGCTTTGGGGGAGCTCTTCTATCACCAACCTTCAGCGAGTCCTAGTTATGCAGAAGCGTGCAGTGCGAATCATGGCTGATTTAAATCCTCAAGAAAGCTGTAGAGATGCTTTTAAAAACTTGGGCATACTCACAGTGGTGTCTATTTACATTACGGAGGTAATATTACTGGCTATCAGACAAAAACTGCTTGAGGAACCGTGATAACCATGAACGCCAAACAAGACATGGCAATGACTTCAATCTGCCAGCCCACAGATCAGCTCTATTTGCCAAGAAGCCAACCTATGCAGGTGCCAGGTTGTACAACATGCTACCAGGAGAACTTAAGAACCTTGGCCCACAAGTTTTAAACAGGAAAATGTTCAAGTGGCTAGTGGAAAAGACTGTATACAGCCTAGAAGAATTTATGACCATCAACACCTACTAATAAAAGTTAACATAAATGTTTCAACTTATACTTTTTAAGATTTGACGCTGTCTCTGTTCTTGATGAATATGAAAATAAAGTCTATTGTCTATTGTCTATCACTCAGAGTACTGCAAACTACTAGAACAAGTGTACAGTACGAAAACAAACATAACAATGAGCTACAGAGTTAGGCTATATATGATAACAGAGCACTGCAGTTGTGCCGGTTGATGACCTCCGAGTTTACATACTTTCACTGATTTGACTGTCCAAGCAGATAACAATTCCTATAATGTGATAATTGTGTACAGATGATAAACAAATATGTTCCACAGTATTTATAAAGTGTAACTGCCCACCCAATGTTGCTAAACCCATTTATTATCGGTGGCCTCCGTTTAATCAGAAAGTACCGGCCTTGCTGTCAGCTTGTTTAACACTAACTAGTTTTTCTTTTTTTTTTTTTTTTTTTTTTTTTTTTTTTTTAAGCTAATAAGTAGGCTATTTAATTTTCAGGTTATGGCCACTTTTATTGTTTTCTGACGTTTTTTGTATTCATTTTCTAAGCATTTTTAGTAACCCCCAGGCTCTTGAGGTTGGCCTAGGGTAGGGTACGATAAGCGGACCCGGTTTTTTATATAGAAATTTGGGTACTTTGGGATTATACCGACCACACTAGTATGAAGAACACAAAAATAGAAATTTATAGAAACAAACATGATAGAACGAAAAAACAACTCTTCAATTACAAAATTACAAACTTACAAGCATTTCCAGGTATTGTGATCGCTGTTATCTTATCTTTCTCGAGAATCCTGATTACGGCAGGCCGCGCGGCATCACGTGATTTGCACGGTACATCATTGCCTTTCCATTACAATTCAATTTATATTTCTGATTAGCCCCTCTAGAATTTGATATTTTACTGATAGGTACTATCTCGAGGGATGTTTTTCTTTCGTCGACATCAGCGCGGGGCAGCACCGAAGGTGCTGTCAATGCCCGCGCTGATGGCCGGAGGCACTCGCATTTTGGGTGGCGGAATGTGATCAAGAATAAAAACAAGTTTTTAGTGTTTTTTTTAATAAAGAGTTTAGTTTGGTAAATGATTGTTTTTGTTGAATTTTTTGTGTTTGGAGAAATGTAGAGGTAAAACACGGAAGTACAACAAAGCGATGCACCAGCTGAACGGGCGGCGAGACTGCAATCACGTTATCTACTAGACGCTCGACTTTGACCTCTGTCTGAGGATGGGGAGGGGTTTGCGATAAGACAATTCCTGTTTTATATTGACGAAATATTGTTCTACGCTAATCTAGTAATCAGTAGAAACGAAATGTGAAATAACGATTCATGTCTGGGTGTGTGGTCGGTATAATCCCAAAGTACCGAAATTTGCAAACGATATTACTTAATCATAACCATCGATATAATCAATCGATACTGATTAATTATTTTGAACTATTAACTTAAATAATCTATATCAACAGCTATAAACACTCTAAAATAATATTTTAATTTTACGTAAGTAATTCTGATTATTAATAATGGCAGTCAATTTTCGAAAAATACATGACGTTGCTTTTTCGTGGCTTCAACATGTTGGACTTGTGCGAACACAAAAATAAACATGCTACATAAAATTTACGTATTGGTAGTGACAAAGGTATATCAAAACACGGTAGTGTTCTAGGGTTAATCTATTTTATCAGCATTATCTGTGGCCAATAGCTATTCTGCCTGTTCTGTGGCCAGAAAACGGCACTCATTACGCAACTACCGCAACACATTAACTTTGATACTCCGATTTAGTTTGGAAAATTATGTCTGTTTGAGTGTGGATTATGTAAACAGTTAAAATAATAGTAATTTATTCATTTTTTTAATGGTATTTTTTTATTATCATGTAAAACCATGGAGGGTGTGAAAACTTCGTTATTTATCATTTCCAACATTTCAAAACTCATATTTTCTAGTTCAAAAGAATACTAGCAATTGGTTAATAATGCTTAATATTTTGTTGATCCAGCAAAACTCATATTTTGTTAGTCCAGCCGTAAACTTCACATTTACCAATTAATATTATATGAATAAATATAGACGTTACTAAAAGCATAGGAGTATTCATACAATTCGATCATGTCTTTTCAATTCCACTAGCCTATAACTATACTTTTAAATAGATTAATACTTACCAAATACTGATCGCATAGATTTATCCATCAAATTTTGATCCCCCATTTTGCCGGCTTCACAACCAAACACAAATCTACAAGTCTTACTACAAAACTAAAATGTTTTTGAGTTTAGTGAGCAAATAAATAACTTGAAATAAAACAGATTGTTATAAAACTTTGTAAAGCTTATCTAATTCAGACTGAGTGGAGTTTCACATCTAACACAACACAATCAACCAAATATTGTGGTTCTTGGCAAAACCAAACCGTAACAAAGTGAAAACAACACCTAGACTAACTACTGTACCGTACATAATATGAATAATCCAGCTGTAGTTCGTCCAGACCGTGAAGTTATCGTCCGTCTGTATTGTGTGCGTCAATATTGCAGTTATCAATCTGAAGGCGCTCACAAAAATTCAAAAACTGAGATAAATTGTATAAAACTAATTATTAAAAAGCGATATTTCGATATTTCACAAAATCTACACAGTTTTTCGTATTTATTATTTTCCACAAAGAGTTCCCGTTAAATGTTAAATAAATAAAAATCCCAAATATATGAAACTCAACCGTAGAAAATGTAACGTTAAATGGGCGTTCTCTACTAAAAGCCACTATTGAGACTAAACCAAACAAGTGCCCACAATAAACATTTGTACACAGACGCTCTGTAAGCTTAATTTTAATATACGAACGTATATTATTATCAAGAATAATTCTTGATACTTTCGAAGAATTATTATCAATATTGGGACCCCTACTTTTTATTTGCTATCTTGGAGGTATAACCAAAAATATTAATCGAAGTAAAATGTGTATATATGCAGATGACACTAATATGGTAGTAACGGGCAATTCGAAACGAAGAGATAGAGATTTCTGCCTATATTGAGCTTGCAGCCATTGAAGAATTATTAAAAAATCATAATCTGTTATTGAATTCAAAAAAATTCAATTTAGTACGTTCTCGACAAAACAAAATCGGCACAAAATTCAACCATCACTTATAATTGGCAATGATCTCATAACACAAGAAAATTGTACCAATTTTTTAGGGTTAATCATAGATGAACACCTTTCTTGGAATAAACATGTTAACAATGTATTATATAAAATTTCATCTGGAATCTACGCCTTACGGCGTATGTCAAAGATATGCGACCAAAGTGCTCTAAAAAAAAAAAAACACAAGTAGCAGTCGTGGGACTGCCGATAGAAGTGAAAACGGAACTATTAAGTTGAGAGTAATTAAGAATACGTTATAGTAGCAGTACATCTGTAATTGTAAATGTGACGCGTTTTTAATTTTCCAATTTTAAAATCCACGAAAAAATATTATCAAATAACTAGAAATCTATTTTACCACGCTAGTAAGATAAATCTTATACCGTAATAATACTCATTTCATAATGAAGAGGTTAAATATTAAAAACATAATTAAAATTAATAATGCTAAATTTTAAATACAAATATTCGTACAAATATTAAAAATGTTTAAAAATATATTCGTTGTTTTCATTATTCATTTATAAGTGAGTAAACACCGAGTGAACAACAGTGAGTTGAACACCGTTGTAAATAATACAGTTATTGCTACGGATAAAGTATATAATTGCAATAACAATTAAACCCACAATATTTTTAAAACTAATAAATTAGTTAAATTAACTTGGTTCTTTCGTAAAGGTATTTTTATTGCACAATAAACTAATTTATTGAGTTAATACGGTATCAGTGAGCCAATGCGCCAACTACAGTTCCGGCAGAAACGTTCACTCATCACTTCATACGCTACTACAGGCTAAACTAAACTTCCAATAAAAAAATGGTAAATTACAAAAAAAATATTCATCTATTTTCACACAACTTTCTCGCTGACAAATTTTCTCTGACCAAAAAATAAAACAATCCTCGCTTACTACTTTTTTCTTGTCATTGTAAACGCTATGTAAAATGTAAACAATAATCAAAATTATTTCGAAATTTTTTTTAATATTTAAAAATGTAACCAATAGATTGCCAATATTAAGAGCTTTAATTTGACGCATCTTACAGAATTGTACGACATTGGCTTCACTTTTAAATCGCGAGAGGAAGCCGTAAAGGTCACTGATTTTCGCAGTCTGTTTTCATACTCCGCCGGTACAGTTTTAACACAGCGAGACTGACTTTTTCATGCAGGTTAGTAGTACGCGGCCAAGTATACGGTTAAAAAACACAGCGAGACTGACTTTTTCATGCAGGTTAGTATCATTAGCATGTCGGTGACGCGAACCGAGGATTTTACCCTCTACCAAAACGCTCTACGACTGCTACTGTTTTTTTTTTGTTACACAAGGCCTTTCGACGTCAAAGATGACATCGTCAAGTGTGAATCAACAATTTGAAACAATAATCAGCTGAATAAAACTTAATACAAGATTTGTTTCATTAAAAGTAAAAGAAAATAAATATTAATGTATGTATAAAAGTCTGGGTCAAAAAAGAATTTAGTTATATTTTAAAGGAAGGGTGAATTTTGAATCGGTCCAAAATCATTGTTTAATATTTTATCTTTATGTTTTATCTTAACGTATAATGTTCCATTAGCGTCGAGTTCGTGTTTATGGACTTGTTTCCATAAACAAGAAAAAACTGTTGATTCACACCTGACGATGTCATCTTTGATGTCGAAAGGCCTCGTGTGAGAAAAATAAAATTATTCGATAATTGTCAGTTTTCTTTTATTAAATAATACAAAATAGTGTTTTCCAATAAGAAGAGCTCCTCAATGACAGAATTATGCCGTTTGATTATTTTCTGAAACAAAGTCAAATCTAACTAATAACTCAGGTTTTTAGATTGAATACAGTAATTTAGATTTATATGTATACAGATTCACGCTAATTTTAACTTGTACCGTAAACGGGCTGTCAAAGCGCTGTATGTAGAGAATTTGTCCTGCAAGTTTTTACCCGTTGGTACTTCTGGGCATTTTAAGTTCGGGTTCATGTGTGGGTAATTTCGTAATAAATTTTGGCAACACTGCATCATATCCACATCCACATGGTAGCCGTTGTTGTATGGCTCTCTTTCTCTTATAACCTCACTCAAAGTCGCTCAGGCTCAGCTAAAAACCTAAAAGTAGTGAATTTTAAGAAGTTCCTAGTGTAGTGGCTAGTACTGTATGAGGTTTTAATATTTGTAGTTCTAGTTATATTCTGGTGTACAATGGGAAAGAGACGGTCGAAAAAGGTAAGAGAGTGGTGGATCTGTTTTCAACCAATAGTTTTACTATTAGTAGATTTAGGATAGTACAGTGGAGTCCCGCTAATCCGAACAGGTCCAGGAGGAATTATTAAATTTATAACGATAATGAACAGTTATAGGAACTAATTACTTAAAAAATGAAAATGGGTGCATCATTTCGTATATAAACAAAGAAAACTTTAATTAAATAGACATACAGTATTTTATTAAAACAAATTGTGTATGGTACAGTACATAAATAATGAAGTTAAATACAGTACCAAATTGAAACTTATAGGTTAAGTATGAGTTAAATTACTGTATTAAGAAGTGAAATCAAACAAAAATTGGACGTACAGTACTGATATTATTGAGTACAATATTAATTGTTAAAAGACATAAGTTCAGTTATTGCCTTCTGTCGCATTGAAGAGAGTTTATTGGATGACTCACATTGCTTAACAATAGAACTCTCACACTAAATAAGGTAAATGTGCTTAGTATTCGCAAAAACGTTTTATTTGTCAAGAAAATGCAACAGGGCATTTCCACAGAAACGTCAACCTCTACCAAAAAAAGTTTTTTTCATAAAATCCTATACAACTATATATTTTTTTAAAGCTCAAATACACCTTTATAAGAAACTGGTACTACATTTTCAAAATGAAGTTTGGCTGTTAAGTATGATAGCTTTAAACAAAAGTTTATTTCAATTTTTTTCAACAATTAGAAATACGGTCCTAAACAAACAATGAAATAAATATACTTATTATAGAGATTTTAAAATTGAAACACTTATAGTTCAAAACCTTATAAAGTAAGCTAACTTTTGGTATACTGACATAAAAAAAAATCCAAAAGTAAAAAAGAATTTGGATGTGTTGGAATATGGCTCACTTTTAATTTTACGTCCGACACCAAAAAAGTACGTTTAGTTTTCTGCTGAGTTACAAAATTTTTTTAAATACATGAAACTTTGGTTTTTAAACTAGCTTGTTATGTGCTTTAACAACATGCATTGAGAAAATAATTATCTTGCATACATAATTTTATAGACAGGTGTCGGACGTAAAATATTATTCCAACAATTGACTTACGTCCGACCCCTAATGCATTTGGTTCCCATAACAACCATTAACAACAGCTAGGTCATACAAATATTTTACACTTGCCTTTTTACTAAGGTTTCTAACTTCTTAAGGTTTGGTTATGTAATGTTTTACACTTAATTAAATTAATAAATTGTCGGTTATCTTTCTATACAATGACACATGAAAAAACTGTGAAAGGCTGAATGGGTATAATACCAATTAAAACCTTTAAATAAATTCCTCTTTGAAAAGGGAAGAAGAAGTAAAATGTTAGGTAGTTGTTTCTATTTCAGGTTATGTTACTTTATTTACTACACAGTAAATGAGTTCATTGTTAGAGAAGAAACTCACAACTCATCTCCAACCTGATTCCTTTCTACTTAATATCCAAATACAAAGGTAAGTCTAAATGCATATTCTTAATTCATTCTGTTAGTGTTTTTATTGTGCAAAATATCAAACTGAGTAAATATTTAAATAATAATATAGATCTATATTAGAGTTTGACTTTTTCTAACCTCAAAGTAAAATTGTACCTTATGTCCACAAGTATATTAACAAAATTTTAGTATTTAGTTTAAAGAGGCAAACTTAAACCTTTTACTTAAATGCTTCGTGGATTTTTGCAGATGCCGTTAACAAATAAAGAAAAGATGGCCCACAGAAGAGAAAGACAGAAGGCTGACCCAGTAAAATATGCAGCTGCTTTGGAAAAAGATAGGTTGAGAAAAAAAGTGAATAGACAAATATTCAAAGAATCAGCAACCGAAAAGGAAATGAAAGATTTCAAATGCAGAGAAGTACAGCGTGTTATGGGTTACTACTCTAAAAAAAAATCTTTACCACATCAAGGTGGTCAGGACCCTGTGACTCCTGAGAAAGGTCAAGGCTCACCATTCAGCACTAGGCAGTCTTTAGGTAAAGCTGTTAAAAGAGCATCCAGAAGTCTTCCTAATTCACCACCAATTTGCTACAATAGCAAGTGAAAGAAACCCAAATATAATGGTAGCCTTCATTTCCAAAGAAGATGTACACAATTCATTCACTGAAGTTGAAGAGATGTGGTATTCAGCAGTCCCAGTGCCAGATACTCATTCTGTGCACTACTGTGCAACTGTCACTGACCAGCGTTACATCATAGTTGGGGAGACTAGTACAGACCTTTCTATGAGAAAAGTAAGGATTTTAAAAGGACAAGCTTTTGATTCAGACAGCAGTGACGAAGATGAAATGGTGGAAGGAGAGCCAGTTCCTACTCTGCAAATAAATGATACTAAGCCTTTTGACTGGGTTGTAGTAAAGTACGAAGATGTGTTCTACCCAGGTGAGGTCAAACAAGTGAAGCTTGAAGAAAATGAAGTGGAAGTACAAGTAATGCATGTTTCAAAGACTGGCAAGTACTACTACTGGCCCAAAGATGAAGATTGCATTTCTTACCTATTAAAAGATGTCATAAAGAAAATTGGATCTCCGATTCCTTGCGAGGGAACTAGGGAGCAATATAAATTCAATGATAGTATTAATGTATATTAATTTTTTTGTCTTAACATCTTAAAAATGTCTATCACATGTTAAGTTAGCTAATAAAAATCGCATTAGTAGTTTAATCTTGTGTATTTTATTCTCTAGCATCTCAAATCCTTCTTTTTAAGTCAGACATTTTACGTCCGACGCCAAAAATTTTACGTCCGACACCAAACTTATTATTTTATTAATGAAAAAACCAGATCATCAATCCAATTAAAATGTTCATGTTTTTATAGCATATCTATTAGTGCACCACCACAATTTTTATTGCATGTCTAAGTGAAAAGAATGCATAGAGTTTTTAACATATCTTAAATGAAGTCACCACTAACATTCTCAGCAGTTTACGTCCGACACCAGTGATATTTGAAGGGTTGAGTGGAAGAAGGGGGTAAGTAACATTTTTTTCGAAATTGAGTTAGATGTATGGATGAAGGGAGTAAGTGATCCTGTATTTGGTACACTGGGTCCCATTGTCCTAACTGCAGTAACAGCTGAGATATTATTTTGAATTTAGGGGTAAGTGCAGAAACTGAACTCAAAGTTTGTGGATGAAGGAGGTAAGTGCTTCACTTGCCCCCTTTTTCCACTTAAAATTGCACTTACCCCCTTCATCCACTTACTCTTTGCACACTTGCCCCTTTTTTCCATTACTCTATGCGCACTTACCCCTTTTATCCAGTACTCTATATGTACTTGCCTCCTTTATCCACTAAGAACAGATAGATAATTATTGTTGGTTTGTCATCATATGTGGTTGAGGTTAGATGTGAAAGTAAACACCAATTTTTGTAAAGCAGTGAAGTATTTTAGCTGAAATGTCATGCTGAAATGTCAGGAGTACATATTATTACTAAAGAGACAGAAAAAACTGACTTTTGCAATTGGAAAGAAGATGTTGCGAATCGGGGCAGTAATGAAGTGGCAAGCTCCTTGCTCACCTTATTCGAACTAGATACAAGCTTAATATATTGTGACCACTTAATTATATGGTCGGATTCTTGCACAGGACAAAATAAAAACTTCTTACTGATCCTACTTTATCAGTACATGGTGGCCAAAAAAATGTTCAAAATAATCGATCATAAATTTCTGGAAGTTGGCCATAGCTATCTGGATTCAGACTGTGATTTTAGTCGCATCGAAAAAGAACTCGCACTGAAAATGTATATGTGTGCCAAATCAGTACCGAGAAATCATTTAGAGATTTTGAAGGATTTTCTGACAAGCTGGGCCTAAAACAAAGTAAAAAGGATCTTCTGGAAGAGAATGTCAGATTCCGTGACGGAATAAAGTGGATAAGGGTTGACGAATTCGGTTGTTATTTATACAAAGAGACCTATGATGAAAACACATCATTTAAAAAGGTGTCCCTGATAAAGCAGGAAAGAAAAGGCACAAAAGCTAATAATAAGGAGGGGAATGATCATCGAACATTGTCTGAAAATGTGTTTTTAAGATTGTTTACATTGAAAGTAAGGAAAAACGGTATGGGACTGTAACCAAAGAGAAACTCAACAATTTGAAAACACAACTTAAATATGTTAAAGGAGAATATAAGTGGTTTTATCAGAGAGTAATCGAAGAACAAGAAAACAGGTACTGGGAGAAAGAATCAGAAGAAAATGAGGAAGGGCAGATAAACAAAGAGTGACCAGTGAAAGAAACAGAGTAAAGAAAAGTGACAAAGAGTTTTACATTGAACCAATGAGAAAAACTGATTAATTAATAAAATAGACTAATATCTCTTAACCTATTTCAAGCCTTTAAAATAATAATAAGATTGTAATTTTTTATAAGTAGACTTTAGTTATTGTTTTTAAAATAGCTTACAAGAGAAGGCATAAATACTTAGATGTTGTATTTAACAACAGTATTTTTTACTATGTAAAGTTTATCGCTGAGGAAAGACGACTTAAAATACACTGTTCTCTTTTTAACTTCTTTCAAGCATTAAACAATAATAGTATTGTGCTTTTTTGAATGAGACTAGGTTTTAGTTATTTTAGTTACCGTTTTATACCAAAAGAAAGACTTAGATATTACCTTTTAATAAGAGTAGCCTATTAGTTACAGTTTAAAGTTTATCATTGAGATAAGGGTGTTCTCCATTTAAGTTCATTTAAGCTTTTAAATAGTAATGATATTGAGCCTTTTTTGTATTTTAAAACTAGATTTTAGTTACAGTTTTTATTACCAACACGAAAAGACTGATAAGTTACTCTTTTCATAAGAGTATTTACACTGTTTGTTGTTGTGCAACAATCTTATCTAAAGGTATTCCATAAGGTAACATTTCAAATAAAGTTCTGTATTTTACATAATATATCTTAGTATTATTTTACAGTACTTAACCCCTTCATCCATTCCCAAGTACCCCCTTTTTAAGTGGAAAAAGGGGGTAAGTGGTAGATAAGTTGAAAATTTAGTAGGAAGGAGTATTTGAATTTTTACCAGGAGTTGCCACAAAAAATATATGTATCTTTCCCTCCCAATGCCGTTTTCAGAGCTGAATTAAATAAAAAAAATACAAAAGTTATAACTTAAAAACTTTAGGTCCATTTTTCTCAAAAGTGGCAAAATGTGACTTGCCCCTTTCTTCCACTCAACCCTTCATTTATTTTATTATTACTTAGTGAGTAATATTTAAGAGCACTTTCATTTATCAAAATGTTCCTTATTGTTAGCTCTTTCAATTAAAGTAGTCAAAGTGTGAAATATTATCTGGCAACTGCAATAAATTAAGAAAGACAGTAAGAAAAACTGTATGAATTTTACGTCCGACACCGTGGAATTGCCCAACAGTCAGAAAACATGTTTTAATAAACAATGTTGATAATTCTATAACAAAATAGACCCATTCTCAAGTTTAAAACCGTATTTTTCTGTAATTCTGGCTAATCCGAACAATCACATAATCCGAATAGGGCTCGGTCCCAATTAGGTCGGATTAACGGGACTCTACTGTAGTATGTTATAGTATTACTGGACCAATGAGTTTTATCAATGATTTGATCTTACCATTACCAGCCCCTACTATTCATTTTGAAGTAGTTAAGAAAAATAACATTTGCTTTGGTCTCGTTTTTGAAATTTTATTTATACACTTTATGACCCCAAGTTCTGCAGGGTTTAATCATTTTCAGTGATAATAAATATGGGGTAGGGTACGATAAGCGGACCCGGTTTTTTATATCGGAAGAATGTAATCATTGATACCTAATATTCGCATCTCAAATCCTACACTATCAATCGATATAAAAGCATCTATAGTCCTCAATAACAATCACGTTTTAAATTAAAATATGAATTTAATATTTACAGTGATAAAACAAATTATTATAACCAAAATTAGAAAAACTGATGACGACCATAATTTGCTCCTCTCACAGTTCCAGTTGTTTCTTTCCCACAAATTTAGCATAATGGGCTTTTTTGGTCCAACATGTTGAAGCCACAAAAAACATGTTTTTATCATCTTTCAAAGCAATGTCGTGTAGTTTTCTAAAATTGACTGCCATTTTTAATAATAAAATATTACTTATGTAACATTGAAATATTACCTTACGTGTATAATTTGAAAGTGTTTACAGCTGTTCATACAGATTATTTAAGTTGGTAATTCTAAGCAATATATGGGTCAACCTCGATTTTTCTCATATTACAATATAATGTTCCAATAGTCAATTAGAAAAGGAAATGACTAGAATTTCTTGCCGGAAAGCAGTTATAGGGAGCAGGCAACCACCAGACGGTCATATATTGCTTAGAATTACCTATTAGTGATCAGGGCTTCAAATTTGGAACTACTCGAGTTCCAACCGACGGCAATTGCCAGACAGTCATAACATCCGAACGGCTGCACATCACGATAGCAACTGATCAGGACCGGCCGCCAGTGACTGATAACGCCGCGCGGACTGAAATTAATTCAGTATATACCCAGATCACGCATGATGCCTGCCCGCTGCGCAGCGCTTCGCGGTGCTTGCTCTTTTAGAAAAAAAATTAACTCGAGTAGTTCCAAATTTGAAGCCCTGATCACGTCAGTGTCCCTGATCACTAATAGGTAATTCTAAGCAATATATGACCGTCTGGTGGTTGCCTGCTCCCTATAACTGCTTTCCGGCAAGAAATTCTAGTCATTTCCTTTTCTAATTGACTATTGGAACATTATATTGTAATATGAGAAAAATCGAGGTTGACCCATATATTGCTTAGAATTACCTTTAAGTTAATTGTTCAAAATAATTAATCAGTATCGATTGATTATATCGATGATTATGATTAAGTAACATCGTTTGCCAATTTCGATATAAAAAACCGGGTCCGCTTATCGTACCCTACCCCTATGCTCTTCTAACAAAATAAAATGAACTATTAGTAATCTCTTGCTGCATGATTCCCTGGCCCTATTTATACAAATTGTTAGATTCTACCAGTGTGAAACTGCCCATAGATTCCATCGATAGAAAGAACTTATCCTCTGAGGATCTGACACGAATCCTAACCTGGTTCATGAACTGCTAACCTAGTTCCTTAACTACTACAAAGCTAGTTCCTGAACCAGTTCATTTAATAAAACTAAATTAATTTTATTATTTGAAGACAAAAAAAGAATAAATACAAAACAAAATGTATAGAATCTACTTAACTGGCATCCTAAAACTACAAATACTCGTTTTCATGAACAACGTCTACTCAATTTCACAGGTAAAATGCAGAAAAAACAAATCTATAAATGACTGTACCTCAAAAACGTATGAACAGAAAACTAATATAAAAATACCATTGCACATAATAATTAATAGTACTGTATGGTTAATTAGAAGAATTGAGTTAATGAGAAATGGTTAATTAAGTTCTGAGAGGATGATGATCAGGTAGGATAGTAGGAAGAAATAATTAGAGCGAAACTCTACTAATCTGACACCCACAGGAATGAGAATATCGTTGAAGTTTAATAAGGTATACAGTATTTCCAAATGCATTATTATTATAGGCAATTTAAAACTTTAGCTGTATGAAAATTTTATAACTTCAAGTTGAATACTGTAAACTAGTACACTAAGCTTTAAAATAAGAAAACAAAACAGGGAGTGTAACAATATGTAATAAACTTTCAGATATATTTTCTATTTTTCCTTCTTTGCTGTTCTTTGCTATAATGACTTCCTTATTACCCTCTGAAGTAATTCCCTTTATCCAGTCTCTGTAGAACTTTAAAGTTAATTTATTGCTTAATAAAAACATGATTCAATTTAATTTCACCCTCAGCATAATCAACATTCATTACAAATGGCTAAGTATTAATTAAGAGATTGAGCATTGCATATTGGACGTAAAATAGCATATAAAGGTCAATGGCATATAAACAAAGGCGCAATGATGGGTTTCTTTGTTAATAAATAATTAAAAATTTGTTACCTGAGGAGTGGTGGACCAGCAAATACATTTAAGATCTATAAGTTTATCAAACTGGAGCGACTGACTAGCTAAGGACGGACTATTATATAACTAAAAAATCGATATTGTTTTATTTATTTTAGTATCAACGTAACAAAATGAATGATTGTTGAGTTATCACAAAATGTTATAATTCTTTCATCATTCTTGTAAGTAAAAAAATACTTTTATTTTTATCCTCCTTTTGTTTTAATCATTCTTTTAAGGAATGACTATAATTTAAATTTCCATTACTTAAGGCCAATCCCTGTATCCCACTTTTAGAGCAGCCACCCTAACCCCTGCAAGATAAATTATTAGATTACTTGTCTTTATAATTTAAGTGACAACCTTTTATGAACTGTAATCATTTTATTGTAGAAAATGTGTGTTATTGTGTAAAATTGTTTTCAGGGTAAAACTGCTAAAAATAATCCTAACAGTGCAGAAACAGAACCAGAAGAGCTAACAAGAGCTCCTCACTCGTTTGTTATCCACAGAGGCTCTGTTGGGCGAACAATTGTTGATTTTACAAAAGATTTCAGAAAAGTAATGGAACCATTTACAGCTTCTTCACTGAAGGTACAGTAACCATTTCTTCACATATTAGGTTTATTAATATAAATGTATGTGGAGGTACATTCCCTTCGCCATCTGGCTAATAAAACAATTTTTATGATTGAATAAAGTAAAGTTTTTTGTATCAGTAAAAACAAGATTCTGATGTTTAGAAATCAGGTGGTTTTGATTAGTAGTCTACGTGTTGGCAAATGCAGTAAATTAAATGAAATGAAATATAAATTTATTTCCACAATCTTCATATAGGTACAGAGATTACAAATGGGTTTGCAAATAAATTTTTGTTAACAATGAAATTTTAAACATTGTAATTTCTAAATATATATTTGTTGGAAATTAGCCTACATGGGCAAGCAGCCTGTGCGTAGGCTAGAGACGCTATCCTTTACAGAAATTAATGTTAGTTTGTTTTGCCGGGTATGGTTCAGGCGCAAACAAAAGAGCAACAATAACAAAAATAATTTAAATTAAACAATCCGACAAAAAAAAATTTATATATAATTTATTAGAAGTAGTTATCACTTTGAAATGTAGATGAATGACAGGAGGTATTGGAGGGGGGAGGGGTGAGAGAAAGGACCAAGGTCAAGCCCGCCCATATTCTGATAAGATTAGGGCCTCAGCTCCCTCAAGGCCAATCTGTAGAAGGAAGAAATTAACGTTTTTCTTAAAAATTGAAATTGAAGTTGATTCGTATAATTTGAAGTGACTGAAGTTTTTGCAAATGTTTCTGAACAATACATGGGAAATATAAAAGGAATTTGTTATTGAAAATGATTTAACTAATCTTGTAACAGGTATACCGACATTAACTGCATGCATATTATAAGAATGTGATGTTTCTGGGAAAATTATGTTGTAATATTTATAAATATGAATTAAAAGATGTTTTATGTACAACTGTCGCAAGGAAAGGAGTGAAGATTCGTGAAAAAGAGTGTCAGTAGGATAACGCTTATTTTTCCTTAATCCTGCTTTTAAGATACATTTTTGTGTTATGTAAAGGGGCTCCAAAACTGATTTTAATGCGCCACCCCAAGCAATGTTACCAAATGTAAGAAGAGATTGAACATAAGCGCAATACGTTATTTTAATTTCCTTTTCATTTAAAACATCGCTTAAATTTCTGAAAGCGAAAATATATTTCCTTACTTTTGCTTGAACATAGGCTATATGATCAGACCATTTAAGGCGATGATCGAAAATTACACCTAAATATTTGTAACTTGTAAACACGTTCGATAATTTTACATCCACATGTTAAATTTGCAGAATTGCCACATTGATGAATTCTCAAACTATTTAAATTGTAATCTGAATTATTGTTCAAGGAAATAGGTAGAAATTTTGTCTTAGATATATTTAGCGAGAGAAAATATTGATCTAACCATTTTTTCAAAATCATTAAGTCGTTTGCAGCCTTTTCCTGTACTTCCATCCAATTGTTACCAGAAATAAAAATTAAGCTGTCATCCGCAAACTAAAAGAGTTTTCCATACAAATTTAGTTTAGAAATATTGTTTATATATATCAAAAACAAAATAGGTCCCAATGTACTACCTTGAATCACACCATAGTCCACATACTGAGGATCACTGTTCTCTCCGCAGATGGACACAACCTGTCGCCTCTCGCTCAAGTAGCTGTGGAACCACGCTAGCGCAATGCCGCGGACCCCTATCATTTCTAATTTTGTCAACAAAATAGTGCGATCTACAGAGTCGTATGCTTTTTTTTTTAATCCAAAAAAAACAAGCATGCACCTATTATTTTTTGAAATACTTTTGTTTAAATCTCTGTTGATATCAAATAATGCGTCATTGATACTTTTGTCTGGCCTAAATCCATACTGACACTCACTCAAAATGTTATGGTTTTGTAAAAATGAGACGAGTTGATCCTTAACTATTCGTTCTAAGACCTTAGAGAAAACGCTTAACAATGAGATGGGACGGAAGTTGTTTTTGTTTGTAAATTCATTAGATTTGAAAAGAGGAAAGATTTTTGCTAGCTTAAAATTATCGGGAAATACACCAGTTGAGATACTTAAGTTAATTAAATGTGTTAACTGTTGAGATATAACATGGATATTAGCCTTGAAAAGGTTAGCCAAGACCCCGTCCATCCCCGTTGCGGATCCACCCCTCAGGCCATTGACCTGGTGTATTACGTCATGTTCGGTCACAGTCTGTAGTGAGAATTCAGTGTTCAGCCAGTAATCAGAGTCGCGTACCACTGGATCCCCCCCTGAATCAATTTCGTCGGCCAGGGTTTTGCCAACAGCCGAAAAAAATCATTGAAATCATTGGCAACCTGTTTTAAAACCTCCTTGCTATAGGTGCACCTGGTAGAAATCTTTGAATAGGAAAGTTGTCTCTACATTTATTCCTCCCAATTAATTTGTTAATAATTCCCCAAAACAATTTAGCATTTTTTGTACAGTCATTTAATTTCAATCTATAGTAATCCCGCTTTGTAGATTTTATTGAGTTGCTTAAATCACGTCTTAACATATTATAATAAGTTCTAAGTTCACGATTAAAAGGTTGTTTTTTTAAGATTTTACTAATTTTATCCCTTTTACGAATCAAATTTACTAAGTCATTGGAAATCCATGGTTTAAGTTTTTTCTTCCGTGTTGTGGGATGTTTTATTTCTTTTTTAGCGATAGATAAAGATTCAGTAATCACGCCCGAAAAATTAGCCGAACATTCGTTGACATCATAACAATTCAGGACGGGATCCCAGTTTGAGGTGATAAGACACTCGGTAAACAGTTTTTTCGTCAGTATATGTAATCGGTACTAGTGGTGTGTCAGTGGCAGTCGCATGGACTGTGATCCTGAGGCCGGTGCTGTAGTGGTCAGTGACGGCGGTGTACAGCACGGCGGCCTGCACACTCTGCATGTCGTTATATCTCACAAACACGTGGTAAAGGCAGGTCGTGCTGTGCTCCGTCACCCGAGTCGCTTTGTCCACACATTGTACAAGTCCATGACCAATAAGGCAGTTAAAATATCTGTTAGTAATATCGTCAGGTGCCAAAAGGTTAATATTCATGTCTCCTAGTAAAATGCATTTTTTTATTACGTTCTACATTGTTATAATAGCTGTCGAGCGCATCTATAAAACTACCAACGTCACTGTCAAACGTTCTGTATAGTGCCAAAATGTTGTAGTGAGTATTTAGGTACGTGAAGTTAAGTGAAATGCTGTAAACGTCACCCAAAGTAGCTTGTGATGTAACTGCAGAAAGTCGCTTATTTACATAAACAATAACGCCGTCATTCTGGTTCCGTAATTTATCACTCAGTACAAGGTTAAACCCCTCAATGTTCACTCCCTCCTCCCCCTCCTTCAGCCAACACTCTGTTAGAACAATTACATCTACATTGCTTACTATCAAACTCAAATATACCTTTTACTCATCAAAGTTTTTAGAAAAACTTCTAATATTAGAATGGAAAAAGTTAATGTTACTACTGATAACCCTATTACTCTCCGTAAAACTGTAGAAATCTTTAAATTTAAGTGGGCTATCAATCTCTAAACATTCCTTTGGTAAATCATTATCACCACTGTCATCAATCATTATTATAATAAAAATAAAAATAATGAACAAATTATTTGGTCAAATTGCACTAGCTTAAAGTGGAAAAAAGTGGATCATTGATTGTTTGGTTTTGCAAAGATTTCAAATAGAACAATATGTACAATAAAACAAGAGGAATTCTTTTTTGTATTTGCTACATAATATTTGTTTCTAGCACAAATACTTTTTTGTAAATGCTTAAAGTAAAAAATTCATGCTATTATTCCTTCTTGACTTATTCAGATGCCAGTGGCATATTCCGACACTTCCACAATGTATTGTATTCTTGTAACATCATAGTTTTTATACGTAAAATTAGACCACAGAACCGCATGTGTAAGGTTTTGTCTGAAGACATTGACCAATTGTAATAAATACAGTTTACAAAATTCCTTTTAATGTGTTTTTTCTATAATTAATCGCTATAAAACCAAATATTAACACTAATTTTCTTTTACTGTTGCATATGTAAAAAAATAAATTCCTAATTATCTGTGACCAATTGTGTTCTCACTATATCCCTGGTTTATCTGAATTTTTCTTTCCAGATCATTTTGGGTGACAATTAATATAAGTGAGGTAATACTTTAATAGGCCTCTTGGAATAATTGTTACTTCTATTTACTGCTATAACTTATATTATTTAAGTTTTTACTATTAGATTCAACTTGATGAACCGCTGGATTTATATATCAACATATTAAATCGGCCTTAAAAGTCAAATCATTCCTCTACACTAACACAAAGGTTGATAGATAGGCAAGAAAAATCTCAAGAAGAGGTTTAAAAGTGAGTTCTTTAAATTTTTTGAATCTACAGTCTTAATTGATAAGTGCATCTTCTTTTTAATTTTATACACCATCTTTTTTGTACTGAATGGTTTGTGTAATCTTTACATTGTTTACTACAGGTGAGGAAGAAGAATGTGTTGAAAGACTTTTCAGCAGTAGCGGGTCTACTCCATGTATCCCACTTGGTGATGTTTACGAGCACTGAAACTGCAAGCTACGTTCGTTTCGGCCGGTTTCCTCGTGGTCCGACTCTTACATTTCGCATGTTGAAGTATTCTTTGTCTCGAGAAGTTTTGTCTCAACTGAGGAAGCAGTATGCTTTTGATAAAGCATTCAGAAATTTCCCTCTAGTTGTCCTGAATAATTTCTCTGGGGAAGGAGCTCACATGAAACTAATGGCAACCATGTTTCAGAACATGTTTCCGACAATCAACTTGACCAAGGTAAGGACAAATAAATATTTTAAATAACATAACATAAGAAATTACATTCAGTGTTTACTTAAAGATCCATTCAATATAACACTTTCACTGTACCCAGCAGGGATCACTTCTGGCTGGTTTACACCTTCCAGTTAAACCGGCCACTGGGCACAGCAAAAACCGAAGTGTCACTTAAATCTGGGCAACCTTATAGATGTCCAGGACTGGCACATCACTAACCGCAAATGTCGAGATCCTGGGGTTCATGGGCAATTCGATAGGTCTAGTCTGCTGTGGGAGATGACTGTTGGAGTTTGCTCCCTAACCTAAGAGGTTCTTGCTAGCCTCAACAAAGGTGTGCCACCCCCTGCTTACTTTTACTGGAGAGGCTGGTTCAGAGCTGGCCTCCCCTTCTTTCGGGGTGACATGACTGAGATGTAGTGCCCTAATTCTTCCTCATGGATCTCGATAGGAGGCGGCCCCTACTCCCTAACCTTACCCATCCTGAATATCCTGTCACTCCAGAAGCAGCGCAAAGGTTCTTACAGTGCTAAGTGCAATTTATAAGCTTCTTGTCCTAAGAGGGGGAAAAAACACACACTTTTACTGTCAATATCTTGTATTGTGAATGTCAGCAGTTTACACTAAAACTGGCAATGACCGGTTTCTGAACTTTTGCAAATATAACTGTCAGTTTTACAATTTATCTCTGATGACAGCCTTGTCACTTTTGGAACAAAGACAGGTGTCTTTTGTTAATAAGACACCTGACAGAGAAAAAGTTAATTAGACAACATTCAGATTTATATTTACGTATACGTGTAGAATATAAATATTTATAAAAAATTATGAATGTTGATTATCTAAGAAATAATTAAATTATAAGTATTGAAGTGGCAGTGATCAAATCCATTTGTAAAATGGTCTACAATCAATGATTTGGTTTCATTAGTTATCTATTAAATTGTAATTGTAAATTGGGTGTAAATTGTTCCAGGTGAACTTGGACTCAGTTCGCAGATGTGTTCTGTTTAACTACAACCGTGAGGACAAATCTATTGAGTTCCGACATTACGGGATAAGAGTGGCTCCTGTTGGTTTGTCTCGAGGCGTAAAGAAACTTGTTCAGAGTAAAGTGCCTAATCTTGGTCGCTACGAAGATGTCTCTGAATTTCTTCTGAGGTTAGAAAATTCAACTTAGCAGTTTATATTTTTGTTACTGGTATTGAGGAAATCTTTATTTTTGTGGCAATAACCTTTTGCAAAAAATTTAGACCTACATAATGTTAGTTGGGTCAGAATTTGGTTTCACTGTAAAAGGTATATGGAATTGTAAAACATAATTTTACTATCAGTGATTTTGAAACAAATGACTTCCCCTATTGTGAGAAGAAGAGGTTAGTACATCATTTTTTTACTTCTGTAGATGCTTTTAACAGTTTTCATGTACGTTGTAGTGAATCATCAAGTAACTGTGCGGAAACAAACTGATAATCATCATTGTTCTACTCGAGAAAGATGTATGTCATTTCCACAGTTTCATTAATGGGAGTAGAAGAATGTCAAGTAATACTTTTTTTAGCGAGATGAAATAGGAATAAGTAACTTACATAGATGAAGTTCAGTCAGTTTGATGTTCTGTGACCATACCAGAGTTAACTAACAAATTCTGACATTAACTAGTCTTAGCTGACATTATTGCTTAACCATTACAACTGGAATTTGTTCTAGTTTGGTTATTAATTCATATGATTTCATTTGGTATAAAAGATTTGGCTTCAATTCTATCTAGACGACAGAAGTGTAGACTACAGATTGTGAATCAGAACATTATTGAATTTCTTGGGAGGTATGTTATCGGAGTGTTGCCATACTGTATTGTAGTATTTTTCTGTGAGAAATCAAGAGACTTGGGGAAGAAACTTATCAATATTGTTGATTATGATTTGTATAAACTGATGTTTTTGTTGTAGCAGATGTTTGTGAATTTTATAAATGAATCACTGGATATCTGGTTATTCTAGGTTTGAAGCATGAATCGTTTAGTATAAACAAAGCATGAATGCAGTTTTTTAAGCTTATCAAAGATATTGGTACCCGTACATCTTCTTCTAGACCATAAATGTTATGCTGTATCGAACTTGATTTCAGACACTGTTGCTAAAATAATGTTACTTGGCTTCAATACTTCAATAATGACTATAGACTTCTTGCATATAATTCAAAGCTCTTGCTATAGCCAGCTGTTGTTATTCGGCATGCTAAGGAACTAAAATATTTATTTGAAACCTTTATTTGTATTGTATATGTATAAAGAAGTTATAATGAGGCATTCAAGATTCATATAAAACTTTTATATTAAACAATTCAGACACATTATTGTTTCTCTGCAACTGTAAAAAATCAAGGCTTTAATGTCAGGTGTTTGTGGATTCAGGGGAGACGTATCTGAGAGTGAGGCCGAGGATGATGGGGAGAGCCACGTAACTCTGCCGCAGAAGATATCGTCCCGGGGAAACGTACAGGATGGCCAGTCAGCCATCCGGCTCAGTGAACTAGGGCCTAGGATGACACTGCAGGTAATTGTATGGTGAAAACCTGTTATAGTTATAATTGTTATAACCTTATTCTTTTTTTTAATCTAATGTTTTAAAACAATGCTGCTGAAATTTTGTGAATAGTTTATAATGGGTACAGTATTGCTTTATTCATAAATGTATAATTTTATATATATATATATATATAATATATATATATATATATATATATATATATATATATATATATATATATATATATATTATATATATATATATATATATATATATATATATATATATATATAGTGTGAAATGTATCACACAATCTTGAGTCTTCTGTACAAAGGTAGACTAGTTTAATTAGCCCTACAACACTGGGCCCTTTTTATCCCAGCTATTAAGCGTAATTTGAATATTTACATGGGTTTTTCTGTAAAGTACAAGGAATACTAATATATAAAAGTAAAACTTACCAAACTTTCCATGTGTGTCCATTAGTCCAAAATGTTTTAAAACAAAATTTTATGTACAAATTGATCTTATATTTATAAATAAAAAAGTTTTGTTTGTTAGTGCTGCCAACATAATTTTCTGTGCAAATAAAATTATACTTTTACATATACCTATAATACTGCAGTTCTCGCTGAATATAACAATATATAATACAATATGTGTAATTTATTTTATGTAGTAGTAAAAATGCAGTAATGAATGTGTGGCCTAATGGATCAAGATAAGTAAGTGTATCACAGTCATGACGCTTGCCATTTGTAATATTAAGTTATGTGTTTAAAACTATCTGGATTTTTAGTACGTTTATTTTCTTCTTACTTGTAAGTTACTACAAATCAAAATTGTATGTTTCAACTAGCCTAAGAATTTTCTATAGACTGTATGACAGCTTTATGTTTGTTTTCTGTTTAGCGTCAAAGAGTTATTTACTGTTAATTTTCAAACATCAACAAAGTGTATTATAAGACGCAAAACCCTAACAAACAACACTTTTATTATGTGTTTAGAATTATTAATGGATAAAATACTCCTACTTATATTAAGAAGAATAAAGTAAGATTGTAAAGAAATATTATGTCAACAATTGTTAGCACATGTAGCAGGTCACATAAAATTTACATCTTTTGTTCTTATGCTTTCCATGTATTGTTAGACTTATATTGCAATATACATTTATATTTTACTACGAACACATATAAAAATATTAAAAGTGAAAATTATTAATGTTTTGTTAGTTATTCTAATATTGTCAAATTCTTTCTTTTTCAAAATTGCAATGTGAGAGGTTTAAAAAAGATTGTCTATTAATAATATAAGGCTTTTAATATAAGTTAAATTTAATCTAATATTTTATTTGATTTTCCAAAACAGCTGATCAAGGTGGAAGGAGGTCTCTGTGAAGGGGAGGTCATATACCATGACCTAATCACAAAAACTGATGAGGAAATTGCTCTCATTAACAAGAGAAGAGAGCAAAAGAGGTAAGTGTTTTGAAATTAGAGTTTAAGTTATTTAAGGCCCTTTTTGGTTGTTTACTTACCATCGTCACTGTGGTTCTATACTGTGTGAGACCAACTACTGTCACTGCAGTTCTATACTGTGTGAGACCAACTACTGTCACTGCGGTTCTATACTGTGTGAGACCAACTACTGTCACTGCGGTTCTATACTGTATGAGACCAACTACTGTCACTGCGGTTCTATACTGTATGAGACCAACTACTGTCACTGCGGTTCTATACTGTGTGAGACCAACTACTGTCACTGCGGTTCTATACTATGTGAGACCAACTACTGTCACTGCGGTTCTATACTGTGTGAGACCAACTACTGTCACTGCGGTTCTATACTGTGTGAGACCAACTACTGTCACTACGGTTCTATACTGAGTGAGACCAACTACTGTCACTGCGGTTCTATACTGTGTGAGACCAACTACTGTCACTGCGGTTCTATACTGTGTGAGACCAACTACTGTCACTGCGGTTCTATACTGTGTGAGACCAACTACTGTCACTGCGGTTCTATACTGTGTGAGACCAACTACTGTCACTGCGGTTCTATACTGTGTGAGACCAACTACTGTCACTGCGGTTCTATACTGTGTGAGACCAACTACTGTCACTGCAGTTCTATACTGTGTGAGACCAACTACTCTCGCTACTATTTTGCACAATCAACGTTTTAAACTGCAAGGATATAAGACAAAATAGTATCATACACTACATATATAAACAGAAGAGTTTTATTCATTGAATCCAATGTTGGCTACACTACTATGCCTTAGAGGTGTGCCAAGTAGCTCCGAGAGCGGAGAAGCCAAACTAGCTCCGGCTCCGTTTGCGGAGCTAGCTCTTTAAACAGCTCCAGCTCCGGCAACCGCTCCGGCACGATGTGCGGCATCTGTCCGCTCCCTTGTAGATTGGAGCTTATTGCTTGGTTATGATGTTATAAACAGCAAATACTACTGTAAACAAATATGCTAAGGTGCTGACAGTTTTAATTACTACTTACTTTTTTATAATACGTATTATGAAAATCTAATTTTTGGGTAAGAAGACTACACGTACATTTTATTTATATTTATTTTCACACTGTAGTAATAAAACATAAAAAAATAGTACGGTAACAGAAAATATAAAATAATATACAAATTATTTACACAAGTATTCATGATTTGCATTTAGATACACAATTTGGTGATTACTGTATCTACCTTTGATATGGCATCTTGAACCACTAGGTTAAGAGTATGTGCATAGCACGGCCAATGACTCCACATTAAAACATTTTTTATGGCTCCAACGACATTGGAGGCATTGTCTGTTACAACAACTAAGATTTTGTCTGAGATTTTATAGAAATTCGTTATTTTCTTGATTTCTTCGGCTAAATGGCTAGAAGTATGTGAGCCCTCCATTAAAATACAGTCTAAGAGAACTGATTTCAACACAAAATCATTGGTAATGAAATGCCCTGTAACAGCTATATACGATTCATTGATCGTAGATGTCCATGCATCTGTCGTTAAACAGATGTTTTCCACATTTTTCATTAACTCAGCTACTTGAAGCTTACATTTGTCGTACGTGGTGGGTATTAGGTTTTTTGAAACCACTTTCCTTGATGGAATTTCAAAAGAAGGGTTTAAAGCTGTAACGAATTCCCGAAAACCAGAGTCCTCCACAATAGAAAACGGTTGGAAATCTTTGTAAAATAGCTTTAGAAACGCAGCTTCTACCTTTTTCTTTTGGTTGTTATTCATTTTTTTTTGTATAAAACTCGATAGAGTGGTTTGTTTTAGCACTTCCCTTTGGCTTATCTAATTGATTAGAAGGCAACTCACCAGGTTTGAGGTTCATTTTCAGTTGCAAAGTTACTAAATGAAGCGGCTGAATCGGTAGGTCCAGTGTTGGTTGTAACATTCACATCACGATCACTTACACTTGTTGATTTTGAACTTATAACACTCAAAGTAATTCCGACATGTTTTCTCTCAATATGCCTCTTCAAATTGTACGTTGATGTACGGTAGCACATAACCAAGCCACAATGTTCACATCTACAGTTTTTAAGGTTAGCATCAATAACTGTAAAATGAGACCAAATTGAACTTGTCTTAGATTTCTGTACTTTTGATGCCATGTTAATTAACTGCACAAAAACCAATCAATACTAGTCATACTCGTAAACCGCACAAAAATATCACTTTTCACTGTATGTCTACGTTAGAACTCCTACTGAAACTGAAACTGGTTTGTTTTGGTTTGTCAACAAGTTGTAGGCCACAGCTGATAGCTCCACAGACGCTCCGAGAGAGTAATTATATGAATATATAAGGTTAGAGCTGGAGCTGTTTCGAGAGTCACGGAGCGCTGCTCCGCTCCGCTCCAGCAGCGGAGCGCTGATTTGAAACAGCTCCAGCTCCAAAGGCACACCTCTACTATGCCTCTGATTCCTCTTACCCGCACTATAAACCTCAACTGGAATTTTTTCCGTCCACAAGATAACAGATGAACTCACATATTTCGCACATGGAGGAAGATAGTATTGACATTTTTCTGAAAATGTATTGTCCCATTGACAGTTCACAATGTGCTGATCTCGTTGTGGAGAGGGAGGCTACATTTAAAGCTCTTGGGGAAACGGAGTGAGACCGGTTTGCTTGCAGAGGGAGTTTAATATTCCCCTTCTCCTGCTGTTCTCTGGCTCTCAGGTACATTCCTCTGTCCTGAAGGGTATCCAGAGAAGTGTTTATACCGAATCAGGGGAGGTCTAGCCTGGATGTGTCTACCCTCCTTTCTTCTGAAAACTATGGAGAAGACGGTTGCTAGGTTTTTTTGGGAGGGATCTCTCTTGGAGCGCCCTCTACATCCAAATCAGCATGCCTACATTCCAGGAGGATCGTGCGAGTCAGCCCTGCTTCTACTATGCAGGATTGAGAAGATGCTGGCAGTGAAGGAAGTAGCCATAGGTGTCTTTCTAGACATCGAAGGAGCTTTTGACAATACAGCACTCAGGTGATTATCAATGCGGTCTCAAGAGGTGGTATTGATGGTCAAACATGTGACTAGATAAGGTCTTACTTAGAGAAAAGGTGGTTACTACCACTTTTATGGGAGCAAGCATCAGTGCAAGGACTACGAGGGGTTGTCCCCAGGGTGGCATCCTTTCTCTTCTTCTGTGGAACCTAGTTGCGGACGACCTGCTCATATCTTTGAACATCAGTAGGATTACGATATGGGTTTGATTACGGGACATGGTCACCTGAGGAAGCATCTTCACAGAGTCGATATCCTTCGGGAGGATCCGCTCTGTAGAATGTGTGACGAGCAGGAGGAAACTGCTGAACACCTGCTCTTTAGCACTCTTTAGAGTGCCCTGCAATAGCAAGGGAGCTGTACGCCATCTTTGGTAGTCTGGACAAGTTTCCCCAGAAGGACCTGATCGGTTGTTTTCAGCGGTTTGTAGAACTGCTGAAACCAAAGACTGTGCTTCCCGGATGCGCAAAAGATCCTTGAGGCTGAAGTGTATGGCAATAGGCTGCCCCATAGAAGAAGAAGGCCCGGATAGTATGGTGATAATCAAACAACAGACTGATAAAATTGTCTGAGGAGTTTGTCAAAGCAAAATATTTGTATTCATTTTTTTGTAGTTTAATCTGTTTCTGCAGTTTGTTATAGTACTGAAAAGCAGTATAGTTTAATTTTATGCTTATCTAACCATCTAGTCATATCAGCTTTTTTCACGTTCGAATTAGAAGCATTATTTACTTGAACATTGATATAACGAAATTGTCAATGGATACAACTAAATTTTTTGGAAGGTTAGGAATACTTTTTTTGTAACGAAATTCCTCTGTTCAATTGCTTGTGACAGTCCCCTTCAGAAGCAAGCTTTGAAAGTTAGTTCTTTGAAGTTCTAGTCTTTTAAATTAGACATGGATTGTGAACAAACCCATGTCACCTCCTACGTAAACTATATTTGCTCTGTAACATTTATTTATATTAGTTTACATTACACCAACCTTTTCAAGTGACATTATTTGACAAAATATAAGACTTGTTCATAGATACGACTGGTGTGTTTTCGATATTTTATTGAATATAAAGAATATTCTTCCTTATCAGGATGTATTTGTGGATTATATATGTTTGTAAAATTGATTTTTCTTCAGAAAAGTTTTGTTATTGTAGTGGGTTATATCAAAGCTGTGACAAGTTGTAAAAATGGCAGTTTGGATTAGTGAAATCAACCACTTGATCATCTCTGTATCAAAATCACATTATGAAAATTACCAAGCATTACCTGTTTTGTGTGAAAACATGTTAATACTTGAAGACAATATAGTCCACTTCATGTGACAAAGTTGGTGAACACAATAGTTATTGTAAAAGGAAAGTCCATTAATGAGAACTTTTATTTTTTATCTCTTATTATCTCTGCGATAAAGCAAAGACTTTTATTTTTAGTTTTATGCAAATAAATGTGAACGTATTAAAATAAATTTTTGTTCTACCATTTTCTTTTTTTAATAATACTTGTACAAATTTTGAGTGTTTTTTTAAATGATTTACAGGAGACTGAAAGAGGAACGAAAGAGAATACAGGAGAAGAACAAACAAGAAAAGGAGAGGAAAAAAGAATTGTTGAAAAAGAAATCACTTGAAGGCATTGAAAAGAAAAAGAAGGAATATCATCCCAAGAAAGATGATGTTGAAGGTGTGAAACTAGCAGGAGAAACAAAAACGGGAGAGGCTGATGATGAAAATGATTCGGACTGGTACAGAAAGGAAGTTGGACAAGATCCAGATAAAGGTAAGCTAACTTGAATCTGTAATGTGAGTTATTAGAAGCACATGGGTAGTTTTCAACGTGTAGTTATGCATTGTTGATTTTAAACATTGGCTACCGACCGTCAATTGTAAACTCCAAATATAAACCAACAAGCTCCTTTACGAGCCACTGTTCCTTATCTCCACAGACTAATGGCTCAAATAAGTCATACTGAATCATACCTACAGACAAAGAATGGCTCATTTATAACATTCTAACTGCTGGTCATATCTCCTAAAAACACCAGGCTCTTTCTGTGGTTACAGCAAGTATATATATATATAAAACATTCTCACATTAATTTTGTTCTAAGTATTTTTTAGTAACAAAGAAAATAAATTTTGATAGAGTCTTAAAACAATGAAAAGAGTTACAAGGAAAACACTCAAACTAAAGTATTGTGAATCAGCTAAAGACAATTTTGTAAATGTTATAATACTAGTTTATGGACATGTATTTTTGACTACATATTAATTTTAAAAAATTAGATAATACATTTCAAATCTGTCTGATTTCATAAAGATAATACTAGATATAAAGATAAAATCTTTTCAAATGATTAGAGAATGCAATTTTATGAAAAAGCATCGAGAGGAACAATTTGTCCTGCAAACTGAAATATATTTTACATAGATTTTTAAAATCAAAAGATTGTTATTTTTTTTATATGCAAACTTCAAATGATTTTAAACAGAAAACTTGTAAACCTTATTTTATATTTGTGGTCTCTTATTTTGTTTCAGACCTGTTTTCAAATCATAAGTCTTCAGGCATGAAAAGGACGTACTCAGACAAACAATCTAGAGATAGATACAACAAGAAACTGAAGACTGACTTTAATCAAGATAGAGATAAGAGAAATAATACATCATTCAAGCCTTGTTTAAGTAAGAGATTTCAACAAAAAAGTCGCAGAAGCAAAAAAGTCATGGGAAGTAAAGTCCGTAAAGGACAAAGGCATCGATGAAATCACTTTATACATTGAAGATTATGTTGTAAATAAAGTTTTATATAAGTGTTTTTATTGTTTTATTATATTTCTTATTTTATTTTAGTTTAAGACGTATTCTCGTGTAACTGCTCTCCAGCTCCTTTAATAGTTAAAATTGACACACATGAATTAAAGCCAAGAGGACAATGATAAAGCCTTTGGCAGTAAGTGGTTTTAATTTAATCTTTGATGCTAAACTCATGAAGTTCTCCTGTACCAATGTTCTGTTCCAAATGTAACTGGATTATTGTAATCTGCTGCTCCTACCTAACATTCTTATATAATTTAAGCAATTGTAGAAAGTTAGTTGGAGCATACCAGCAATAGCATTGATCACAGTGCTGTAATAATAATTGAAGTGGAGGAGAACAAGTTAATTTAGTTAAAAACATATTAATGTGCATTGGTGACAACTGTTGAATTGTGTTAAAAGATACATAAACTCTTTTACAGATATCCGTATATTCAACTAAAAGTTAACTAAGTGGTAAATCAAGATTTTGTACATTGGTATAGCACAAAAGGTTGTTTCTACCCAAGAGAAATATTATTGAACGAGTTTTGTAAATATGCTTGGCATATTTTGGTTCTTTATGTATTTGTATGATTTGGGACACATTCACTGTGAGAAATGAGACAACATTAAATTGTGTTACTTGCCCAAAAATGATGTCTGGATGTCCAAAATATCGATCTAAGATGTCCAGGAGCTCGAAGCTTGTACACTCAAATTGATGACGTCCGAGGCTGGAATAGCAGCCTGTACTGGTGCCAGGCATAATCCAGTCCGTAATCAATAATTTACTGATTTTTCAGCCCATCCCCACTGGCACCTGTGAATAATTTTTTTTAATATTTATTTATCAAACAAAGCAATTCACCATCTCCCCTCACCCTCATCCCTACAACAACAATATCCTTTTCCACACAATGTTAAAAATGTCAATGTCTGACTTTGAATCCGTCAGAAAATAGATTTTCAATGCATTCAATATCGTCCTAAATTAGACTATAGTGACATAAACACAGTGACTATAATCTAATAAACACGACACATAACAGAGAAAATGAATTAAGATAGAGAACGGTTTGCGCGAAAAGAAGCAATGGAACCGTCACTCACGTGGTGAGCAACAACCTTCCCGCCCGTTACTGGGCTTACACTGAGGCCACCGCATTAGTAGCCCACTGCTGTTAAAACAGCAGTACTACAAAAGCAGCCCGTTGCAGCTAATTTAATAGTATCAAGCCTTGATTTGCATATGACTGTTTTCAATGTTGCCTATTAGTCCTGTTGACGTTATTAATTTTTTTTAAACATCCAGATTTGTATGTCTTCCAAGCGGAAATCATGGCAAACGAATCATGTGCCAGAAGAAGTCTTATACAAAAGGAGCAGAATACTTAATACTCTCCGATAGCCAGGCTGCACTAAAGGCACTTGACACCTGTTCGTTCAACTCGGAAGCAGTCTGGGAATGTAAGAGTGCTCTAGTGGAACTGGTAAAGAAGAGCAGAGACTGACTCATTTGGGTGCCTTGCCATGAAGGCATGGAAATGAAAAAGCAGATACCCTTGCGAATAGGTACAGAATCGCTTATGGTGTAGGGCCTGAGCCAGACTGAGGAGTAGCTTCTCCTACAGTAAAGCTCTTGTAAAAGAGGATTAGCTCCTTAAACTGGAGTAAGGCCTCAGGAGTAAGACAATCCAAAATGTTTATCTCTCCTTATGGTAAATGGTAGGGAAACTCTACTAGAACAAAGTAAGAAGGATTTGATTGATATTAGGGATGTTGACAGAACATGGTTCCCTTAGAAAACGTCTTATGAAGGTGGGTCTGAGTCAGACTGATGAGTGCAGACTGCGGAGAATCAGCGGAACATATATATATGGCTAAACTGACCTGCCATATCAAAAATTAGGAAAAAATTCCTAGTATCTTCTCAGCCCCAAGGACAACAGAGAATAAGAGCCTTCAAATTTGATTAGCTTCTGTAAAAGTCTCAGATTCTGAGGGCACAAACATAAGTAAGGGAGGTGCAAAGGTTCTTTTAGGACTACATGCGTAGGCCAGTGAGGGGTTCCAGATCCCCCAAATTTTCAATTATTCTTTTAGTAAACGATTCTTATTATTTCAATTGTTCATCAGTACTGACATATACTGCTGAAAGATCGTCCTAAACAAAGAAACGGGTCAAGAACTTTTTAAGGAACAAAATGGGGCCTTACTTTCTGTTCACTACAGAAAAATATAAGTTGTCAGGACCCCCCTCTCCTCCTAAATCTTTTCCTAGCTACTTTCTTGCCTGGTATATCAGTTCAGTTAGTTCTAAGCGCAGACACTAGGGCTGCGGCACGACCACACCGTCTGCATGTTTGTTTGGTCTCTTCTCATGGTATTCACAAAGAAAACCTACCACCCTCTCTGTTGATTCTTAATTAAGTGTCATACCGAGTGATAGGGCTAATGTCTCAAAAATCCCCTACATCCTTTTTCCACCGTCAGCAAAGCTACACTTGAAAAGTGGACTATAGTTGCAATTGAATACAATGAAGTTTATTCCACAGTAATTCAAATTTACAAGACGTGGCAATAATGGAATAATACTAACCACTGTTACCAGTAATTGTGGCTGGTTAACACATTTTCAATACATAATTGTAACATATTTAAGTTCAGTTGAGAATTCTAGTGAGCTGTTCCGAAAAGAGACATCAATTGCTAACCCATTAGTGAGAGAGGTGATAAATTCACTTCAGGCGGCCAGTGCATACTAGAGAAAGCATCTGAAGAGCTCACTTTTGCCATGCCTTAATTTATAGCACTGGATGGGTCATCTCTTCAAAGATATGAAACTTTCTTTCAAGATCGATGGAACTCCACAAAGCACCCGCAGCTATGGTGGTTGTTTGCTCCAGATAGCAAAATGCTTTCGCCTTAGTGCAGAGTCTGTAATCTGACGCTGTTGTAGTCTTGACTCCTGGAATGTGGATTCATGTACGTCTGAAGACATTCCAAAAGGTCTTTGACAGCGTCCACATCCAGATTCCAGATGCTGCACTATGAGGAAGGTGAACTGGATCTCAACATTCACATTGTATCAACCCTTACTACCATAGCTATGTTATGCTTACAATAATATTCTTTCAGTGCAGAAAATCTGCTCCTCAGCCTAGCACAGGTAAATATCAACACAGTAATCCAAGAAAAAGAGAGTTCACCTCTGCAATTGGGAGAGACTCGTTAACCCTTTTGATGCCAGGCAATCTGCTCACAACTTGTTCCAAAACACTTCCACCAAAGATGCCTTAAAACTGTTTTAGACAGGCTAGGGGAAATATAGACTAAAACGCACCTAACAAGCTTAAACAGACAACTATTTAAGCCCTTCCAGTTCAGAAGCTGCAGATAGACTTTTTGAAATTATATTTTTTTATACTAAAGCACACCTAACAAGCTTAAACAGACAACTATTTAAGCCCTTCCAGCTCAGAAGCTGTAGATAGACTTTTTGAAATTATATTTTTTTATACTAAAGCACACCTAACAAGCTTAAACAGACAACTATTTAAGCCCTTCCAGTTCAGAAGCTGCAGATAGACTTTTTGAAATTATATTTTTTTATACTAAAGCACACCTAACAAGCTTAAACAGACAACTATTTAAGCCCTTCCAGCTCAGAAGCTGCAGATAGACTTTTTGAAATTATATTTTTTTATACTAAAGCACACCTAACAAGCTTAAACAGACAACTATTTAAGCCCTTCCAGTGCAGAAAAGGTTATATGCATTTCAGAACTCCTTTATAAAAGTTTGAATGGCTTCCATATTGAAACAAAAATGCATCAAGTAAAGTGTAGACAATGAACTTAGCTTAAATATTTATAAGATCAATGTTTCAACTTGTTTGAGGTCATTGCTAGTTATTTTCACAAGCCATGTACTATAGCATTTATACATACACATACATGACAGGGCCCAAACCCCTCATTCCAAAGATTTTATATATATATATATATATATATATATATATATATATATATATACAGGGTGTATATTATGTCTGGAAACACCCAAATATATCCTTTAAATAATTTAAATATAAATTTGAAACCTCTTACAATCGTGATAGAGATTGGGCATCTACTTTTTGGAACAATGTTTTGTTATGTCACACCAACGGGGACGTCCTGGCCGAGGGTATCGTGAATATTCTTAATGTAAGCCTATACCCTTGTGATACATAATTTTTAAAGGTAATAGCTTACTGAATTGAATGCCACAAAACCCGCATCTCAAGGGAATTATTCTATCAGAAAATAGAGCATTTTTAGTATTGAAAATTTACTGATGTTCAACAATGTAATTTTTAACATGGTTCTTGCCACAAAATGTGTTACACTAATTTTTTTAGCATTTTTTTAAATGTTCAATTAAATAAAACAAAAATTTCATTTTAAGCTGGTTCTATTAGCACAAATTTGCCAGTTTTTATTACAGTACAATTATGGAAATACTTATGTTATTGATTTTCTTATTACAAATAAAAAATAATGTATGCTGTTAGAAAAAGTCTTACAACAAACGTTTTACCTGCATTTGGTGTCAAAGCAATTGTTCGAACTGTGTTCCTTCTACGGTTTGACAATGAGCCAATCTTGTGTAAAATGATTCGACAGAGTTGCCTAACATTTCTTCAGTTATCAAAGCAATCTCCTCTATAATCCTGTTTCTTAGGTCTTCCAAATTATGAGGCTTTCTTCTATAAACATTGGATTTTAAATGACCCCATAGGAAATAATCGATTGGTGACAAATCCGGAGATCTTGGAGGCCATTCGATTTCTCCTCTTCGGCCCAATCCATTTATGAGGGAAACCTTAAATCCAAATACTCCTCTTACCTGTCTCCCATAATGGGTGGAGCACCATCCTGCTGAAACCATACATTATCAAAGTATTCTCCTGATTGCAATTTGAATAGCTGGGATTATTTCATTTTGGAGCATATTGTAGTAAAGCTCGGCAATTTAAATTTCCATTGATGAAAAAGGGTCCAACAACTTTGTTACCTAAAATTCCACACCATACGTTCAGTTTTTGTGGTTGCTGTGAATGGGGACACAGTAATCCAATGTGGGTTTTCACTAGCCCAGTAACGGCAATTGTGCCTGTTAACATTGCCATTTAGGAAAAAAGTTGCCTCATCAGAAAATAGTATGTTGGTCAGAAAATCTCTATTGTCATCACATTTGCGCAACACAAGTTCACAAAACTCAACTCTTCTGTCGTAATCATCCTCACTTAACTGTTTGACTAAATTGAACTTTAAATGGTTTGTATTTATTAATTTTCAAAATCTTACTCACAGACATAGGGTGCATATCATGTTGCTGTGCTGCTTTTCTGAGCGATGTATGTGGGTCTTCAATAAATGTTTGCAAAACATCTAGTGCATGTTCTTCATCTGTTACAGATTGTATCCTACCCGACTTTGGCCGATTACGTACACTCCCTGTCATTTCAAAACGCTCAATAGTTTTTGATATTGTTGAAACACTTATGGGATTCCTTTCTGGGAAAGTGTCATTAAACAAATTACAAACTTCCCGATAAGATCTTTGACGATCGCCATATCCTCGCATCATCAATAGAGTAATTCGTTCTCTTTCAGACAATTCCATTAAAATGCCAAATAAAAACTGAACTACTGTAATTAGATAACTTGTTGACAGCAATGCTTCAGAGACACTGATTAACTCGACAGGAATGATATGACCTTTGTCCATTTGTAATTCCCAAGCTTAGACCTGTCTAGTGAAAGCTCCATGCTCTCAACAAACTGAAACCTGTAGACCAGATGATTAATAAACACAATATTGTTTCTCATAAGCTAGTGACCTTTGTCTCTTTAAACCTTCCTGCTGACTGGAAAACACCAAGTACAGATTCATAAGTAATCAGAGAAAGTGACTCATAAATTTTTCATTGTAATAAAAACTGGTAAATTTTGTACTAATGAAACCAGCTTAAAAATAAATTATTTATTTTATTTTAATTGAACATTTAAAAAAATGCTAAAAAATTAGTGTAACATATTTTGTGGCAAGAACCATGTTAAAATTACATTGTTGAACATCAGTAAATTTTCAATACTAAAAATGCTCTATTTTCTGATAGAGATAATTCCTTTGAGATGCGGTTTGTGGCATTCAATTCAGTAAGCTATTACCTTTAAAATTATGTATCACAAGGTATAGGCTTCCATTAAGAATATTCACGATACCCTCGGCAGGACGTCCCCCGTTGGTGTGACATAACAAAACATTGTTCCAAAAAGTAGATGCCCAAATCTCTATCACGATTGTAAGAGGTTTCAAATTTATATTTAAATAATTAAAGGATATATTTGGGTGTTTCCAGACATAATATATACATCCTGTATATATATCTCAAACTTTAAGTAAGATTAAATGTTTAGCCTTTTAACTATTAGTAAATAATCCTACAATGTAAGTTATGAAGACTGGCTAAAACGAACAACCCTTCCAATTTAGGTCTTATCTAGAACTTGTTTATATCACTTATTTGATTTATCTCTCACAATCAGCAAATGAGAATTTAAAAGAGAACATACCTTAGGAGGATTGTGAGGTAAAAACGTCAGGTAAAGTTAGTTCTGTAGATAGTATGGTAGCAATAAATCTTTTGTTAGGAGTTTTAATTAATTTAAATGTTCAAGTAATGACCCCATTTTATGAATCAAATTTTAGAATTTTTTATTACTGTAAGAGTTTTACTCAATTAAACATGAAATCAATATTTTGTAATCACCATTCCATTTCTCTACCATTAGATAATGCACAACCACAACGAATTTTACAATTATTTTTACCTTCTCATATACTAATGTAAAAAGCACTAATGGCAATCTATTAAGATCTAATTATGTCAGTTTACTGCTTTCGAGTAAAGTCATGACAACCAAAACCTAATATGATAGAAATGTATACATCTCTGGATATAGCTTCCTACACAATTTTGGTAAGCTAGTATTATAATATAACAATAATTTTGTTCCCGGTCTTGAAAGTACAGATATATAGGCAAGGACGTAGCCAGCAAGGGGTCCGGAACCCCCTCCCCAAAATTTTCAATTACTCTTAGTAAACGACTATTATTATTTAAATAATTCAGTATTACTGACATGTACTGCTGAAAGATTGTTCTCAACAATGAAACGGGTCAAGAACTTTAGAAGGAACAAAATGGGGCCTTACTCTCTGTCCACTACAGGAAAATATCAGTTGTCTGGTCCCCCCAAAATTGTTTCCTGGCTACGTTCTTGCCAATAGGTATTAGAACTTCACAGTAATGTTGCAAAACAATACCCTAGTGGTAATCTTCTTCTATATCTTCTATATATATAAAAATGAATGTTTGTATGTTTGTCCTTTATGGAATCGTGAACTATTGGACCGATCATGATGAAAATTTGTACGTATATGTATTTTTCCACGGAGAAGGTTTATAAGCTATGCCCATCCCTTTCCCGATTCAGGATTCCGCCCCACTGGTTACAGAAATACCCATAAGAAATGCATTGCAGCAAACATATGTTAACGTCTTTTCAAATTTTTTAATCAGCTGTTCTTTGTAAACATAAATATTACACTTATAGTTTTAAAGCATAGAGTAAGCTTAAGAGAAACGACAAATTTTGTTTAAACTGTTTTTTGCAATCACTGTTAAACATAGACTTTACTATCCAGATAATACAATTCAAATTTGACATAAAAATTCACCTTTAACTGCAATATTTATTTAATATAAACCATGCTCATGCTTGATCAGAAGAGTAATGCAGATATCATAATTACTATCTTACGTTGGCTACAAATATAAAGAATGTTATAAAATCAACCTTAGTTGTTTTTTTTGACAGAAGTATGGTTCTCAAAACTCCGTGTGTACATATTCTCTCGATCGAGACAACAAAGCAAGCTCAATCGTGGCATCGGAGATATAACTAATTTAATCTAAAATTTATTATAGTAAAAAAAAAATTTACTAAGTAATATAAGGACTTCGGTTCTTAAGATTTGCGTGCGAAGCCGTGGGTAACAGCTAGATAGAGGCAGGAATATGGTACATACCTTCATAATACGCCCAAGAGGCTCACGATGGAACGACTATCAATTATCTCAGCAATGTTTAGAATGTGATAGAAAAAGAATAAGTGAATATAGTGTACTGTTTTTCAACGGGAAATTGCGTGCGAAGCCGCGGGCAACTTTTGCAAAAAATTATTGAAATGCGCAGCAAAGCGCGCCGGGCCCGCTAGTTATCAATACAATTTCACTTCAGCAGAGTAAGATTATTTTAGCAAGGTGCAGTCATTAACTCATATACTTGTTTTTAACAATTAAATGCACAAATTCATTTGTTTCTTGTAATCTGACGCTTCAATCTCGATACTCAAATAAAATTAAATAGATGATACCACATCCATTTCTCAATTTTCCACCTCTTATTTAACTTATAATTAGTAAGTCTTTGTAAACTTGCTTTTTCACTGATTCTTCATTTTGCTAAGTACAAGTTAAATATACTTAGTAGAAGTACGCCACACTATGTTTCGCGTAATAGGCTTCGTTGAAATTGTTTTATAAGATTTCATGTCTAGCCAAGAACGTAGCCAGGGAAACATTTTGGGGGTCGGGTCCAGATAACTGATATTTTCCCTTCGTGTACAGAGAGTAAGGTCCCATTTTGATCCCTACAAAGTTCTTCGCCCGTGTCTTTGTTGAGAATGATCTTTCAGCAGTGCATGTCAGTAATACTAAATCATTTAAATAATAATCGTTTAGTTAAATATAATTGTAAAAGTTGAAAATTTAGGGGGGTACCCGAATCCCTTGGATCCCCTTGCTGGCTAGGTCCTTGTCTATAGGTTTATTCATTCCTGAAATATCCTCCATACAGACAGATAGTAAAACAGATATCAAATTTTCACAGCTCCCAGGTACAGAAAGAGACAGAAGAGAAAACTTGCTAGCATGGACACACACCCAGTCATATAACTCAATCTATGCAGCATACAAGATTTAAAGTCTACAGAACTTTCTCAAGATATTTTGCCATGTGATACATTCACTTTTTTATTCCTTGAGTTTGGTTTAATAGCAGGGTTTAATAAAGGTCTACATACTAGTGGTGGTGTATGTATTGAGATAGTTAGTACTACATAAGTTATTATTTCATAGATAAATGTAATATTTTTGTACTCAGGTTTTTTATTATTATTATTCATTTGTAATGGCTTCCTTGCCATCATGATTACCTATAAGACCAATCTATAAATGTTCGCTAACGCTCAGCCAAATCCCAAGGAGTGACATTCGTTATCAAAGTCGGTT